>NW_017005565.1:0-202 GCF_001483705.2 Eufriesea mexicana | reverse complement strand
TCATCCACTCTTCCGTCCTTCCACCCATCCATTCATACACACAAACCCATTCATCCATGAATCAGTACAGCCATACATCCATACACACATACATCGGTGCATTCATAATTCTATTGATCCATACATCCTTCCATCCGTACATCCGTACATCCGTACATCCACACATCAATACATGCATAAATCCATCCATCAACACACACGT
>NW_017005564.1:0-202 GCF_001483705.2 Eufriesea mexicana | reverse complement strand
CGCTAATAGAATTCTTCCTCCTTACTTATGCAAGAAAGTTAGCTCACCACGATATTAGTCGAAGATTGCAATGAAATTCAATTTTCGAGCCAGATGCTACATCATTGCAATGGCTGTAGCACGACAATAGGTTCTTTCTTCATTATTCATGCAAGAAAGTTAGCTCGCCACGATATTAGTCGAAAATGTCAATAAAATTGAG
>NW_017005563.1:0-202 GCF_001483705.2 Eufriesea mexicana | reverse complement strand
AGCTAGCTTCCTTGCATAAGTAAGGAGGAAGGATCCTTTTGGCGTACTATAGCCATTGCAATCAGATAGAATGTGCCTGGCAGATCCAATTTTATTTACATTTTGGACTAATATCGTGGTTAGCCATCTTTCTTACGTTAATAAGACGGAAAATTCTATTGGCTTGCTATTGCCATTGCAATGCCAAAGAATCTGGCTGGAA
>NW_017005562.1:0-202 GCF_001483705.2 Eufriesea mexicana | reverse complement strand
ATGAAGAGTGATGATAATTTTACATTAATTGGTAACAAATTGAATATTGCATCCGTAATTAGTAAATCTGCAATACTTATGTAAATGATTTTAACTTTTATAAGAATGATATTATGAAACTTTAAAAAAGACTTGTTTTGGAATAAAGAAAATGTTGGTAACCAAAGGCAAAGTATTATCAATTTTTCTTGTTTTAAAAAAA
>NW_017005561.1:0-202 GCF_001483705.2 Eufriesea mexicana | reverse complement strand
GCGATTCAATGGCTCTCTGCGCACTTCTCTCCTCTAGTATCTTCTGCATTGCCAGGGAGGCCACCATGAGTGGATGTGGCACGTTAGGCTGTGTTAGATGACGCTAGGTTAGGTTAGATTTTGTTAAGTTAGGACGGGATAGCATTGACTTTTGTGCTATACGCACTAGTTCGGTGGACTCCTGCGCTCTGCATTGCTCTAC
>NW_017005560.1:0-202 GCF_001483705.2 Eufriesea mexicana | reverse complement strand
AGTCGTCTATGGTATAAACCTTTATCTACCAATGTCTGCGCTGTACTGCGCTCCAATATTTTCGGCTTGGCATTGGGGACGCCAGAAATAGTGTTCTCTGCGCGTTTGGATTAGTTAGGCTACTACTGCGTATGACAGTTTTTGGCCGTGTTAGGATAGAATAGCTTAGAATTTTGTGCCATTCGCCGCTATACGGTGGAAT
>NW_017005559.1:0-202 GCF_001483705.2 Eufriesea mexicana | reverse complement strand
AAATTGAATTTTCCATTCAGGTTCTATAGCATTGCAATGCCTATACCATGCCAATAGAATCTTACCTCCTTATTTGTGCAACAAAATTAGCTCATCACGATATGAGTCGAAAATGTGAATAAAAATGACTTTTCCACTGAGATTCTATATCACTGCAATGGCTATAGCACGCAAATAGTATCTTTCCCCCTTATTTGTGCAA
>NW_017005558.1:0-202 GCF_001483705.2 Eufriesea mexicana | reverse complement strand
GTGCAGCAAGGTTAATTCATATTAAAACGAAGTTGGAAATAGTGCACAGAGTGCGAGAAAGTATCGCGTGTAATTCGAGGGAATTACACCATTAACCTGAGCAAAGTATGAACCTCTCGTTTACGTTCCTGAGAAGTCTGGTGCTCTGTTAGGTTTACGATACATCGGTTGTTGCAAAGGAATCGGAAGAAACTGCAATCCT
>NW_017005557.1:0-202 GCF_001483705.2 Eufriesea mexicana | reverse complement strand
GCATAGATAAAGAGGTAAGATTCTATTGGCGTGCTTCAGCCATTGCAATTCTATAGAATCTGTGTGGAAAATTCAATTTTATTAACATTTTCGAGTAATATCGTGGTGAGCTTACATTCTTGCATAAATAAGGAGGAACGATTCTAGTGGCGTGCTATAGCCATTGCAATGCTATAGAATCTGGCTCGAAAATTCAATTTCA
>NW_017005556.1:0-202 GCF_001483705.2 Eufriesea mexicana | reverse complement strand
ATAATTATCCAATTACGAAGGTATGCAGCAGAGAGCAAATATACTTATCTATATTAGTTTCCGTCATCTGCTTTTATCTTTAATTAATTAAATCCGACAATTTACCATATTAACCTTATATATATATTACCCTCTTTTCGTTCTTCCGGCCGTTAAAAAACTAAGGAAATTATTTAGAAACTAATTTAAATATATGAAGAAG
>NW_017005555.1:0-202 GCF_001483705.2 Eufriesea mexicana | reverse complement strand
AATCCGTACTTCAATCCATCGATACATCCATCCATCCATACATCCACGCACACAGCAATACATACATCCATCCATCCATACATCCATACATATATACATCCGCACAACCACGCATCCGTACATCCATACATTCGTACATCAATGCATACATTCAACCACAGATCCATACACCCGTAGATACATACATCCATAATCCATACAT
>NW_017005554.1:0-202 GCF_001483705.2 Eufriesea mexicana | reverse complement strand
TGGAGGTATTAATTTCTGATGTGTACTTAAATATAATCTGTATTAATACTATATTAATTGAAGTGGAGTGATGAAAGTGAAAGACAATTAATAGAATTAAAGTATTAATTACATTAATTAAAAAGTTGAAACATAGCAACCAATCTTTACTTAAGTAGGGTGTATATTAATGAATTTTTGTATTTTTTTTTCTTTTTTCTAA
>NW_017005553.1:0-202 GCF_001483705.2 Eufriesea mexicana | reverse complement strand
GATAAATAAGGAGGAAAGATCCTTCTGGAGTGCTATAGCCATTGCAATGCAGCAGAATCTGGTGGGAAAGTTCAATTTTGTTGACATTTTGGACTAATATCGTGGTGAGCTATCTTTCTTCCATAAACAGGGAGGAAACATTATATTGGCAAGCTATAACCATTGGAATGCTATCAAATCTGGCTGGAAAGTTCAATTTTAT
>NW_017005552.1:0-202 GCF_001483705.2 Eufriesea mexicana | reverse complement strand
AATGCTATCCAATCCTAACCCATGCTAGCATAACCTAACCAAACGTAGCCTAACTAAACCTAAAGTGCCGGGACCACTATTCCTGTCCTCATGAGAGCCAAACTGAACGTATTAGAGCACAGCGTAGCGCAGAGGTCCACCGTACTGCAGCGTATGGCACAAAAGACGAAGCAATCATATCATAACATGACGAAACGTAACG
>NW_017005551.1:0-202 GCF_001483705.2 Eufriesea mexicana | reverse complement strand
TCAACTATAATATACATGATATTAATTATAGACAATCATTTATTATGATTATGTATACATGATGCATTGTTTAAAATATATTAATTATTTAAGTTAATTCTTTACTTTAATGTATACATGCTTGTTACAAATAATAATTTATACAATCTTATAATTAAGATTCATTGTAATAAATATAGAATGGTCATAAATGAAGAAAATA
>NW_017005550.1:0-202 GCF_001483705.2 Eufriesea mexicana | reverse complement strand
CCTAACCGAACGTAGCCTAACTAAACATAACGTGCCGAGAATGCTACTACTGGACTCCCCAGAATCAAGCAGAGTATATGAGAGCAATGTAGGGCGCGGTAATCCTCCGAATAGCGGTGCATAGCGTAAAAGTCGAAGCTGCCCTATCATAACATGACCAAACGTATCATAACCAAGCGTTATATATCCCATCCTAACGTGC
>NW_017005549.1:0-202 GCF_001483705.2 Eufriesea mexicana | reverse complement strand
CGCACAAAAATCAGATACATCACAACCAAACGCGACAAGATATAACCAAAACAAACGTAGGCTGACTAAAATTAACGAGACGAGATCTATATTTTTGGCGTCTCCGGTGACAATTGGAACATATTAGAGCACAACACTGTGCAGAAATACGCCGAAGAGCAGCTGACAGCCCTCAAGTCAAAGCTAACCTCTCCTAACCTAA
>NW_017005548.1:0-202 GCF_001483705.2 Eufriesea mexicana | reverse complement strand
TTGTCCAAACACATTCTATAGCAGTGCAATGGCTATAGCACGCCAATAGTATCCTTTCTCATTGTTTGTGCGGGAAAGTTAACTCACCACGATATGAGTCGAAAATGTAGATAAAATCGAGTTATCCAGCCTGATTCTCTAGCATCGCAATGACTATAGCGCGCCAGCAGAATCTTTCCCACTTATATATCCAAGAAAGACA
>NW_017005547.1:0-202 GCF_001483705.2 Eufriesea mexicana | reverse complement strand
AGGTTTCCAATGGCTATAGCATGCCAATGGTATCTTACCTCCTTATATATGCAACAAAACTAGCACACCCCGATATTAGCCGAAAATGTCAATAAAATTGAATTTTCAAGTCTGATTCTAGTACAATGCAATAGCTACAGCATGCCAATAGAAACTTCCCTCCTTATTGATGAAACAAAATTATCTCACCACGCTATTAGTC
>NW_017005546.1:0-202 GCF_001483705.2 Eufriesea mexicana | reverse complement strand
AATAGTGGTGTAGGCATGTTAGGTCGGGTTGTGTTACGTTTGGCAATGTTACGTTTTGTTAGGATAGGCCATGATAGCAATGTCAATTGTACTATACACAGCTATTCGTTGGATGTCTGCGCTCTGCTGTGCGTTGATGCGCTCTGCTTGGCTCTGGGAAAGACTGAGATTATGATCTCGGCGCATTAGGTTGAGTTAGCCA
>NW_017005545.1:0-202 GCF_001483705.2 Eufriesea mexicana | reverse complement strand
TGGCTTTGGGGGCCAGAAACAGTTGTCTCGGCACGCTAGTTTGGGTTAGGTTAGGCTTCGTTGAATTAGGTTTGGTAGACTAGATTAGAATTTTATAGACTTTTGCGCTTTAAACGGCCATTCGGTGGACTTCTGCGCCCTACATTGCTTTACTATACTCTGCTCGAATCTAGGGAGGCGGGCAATAGCAGTCGTGGCACGT
>NW_017005544.1:0-202 GCF_001483705.2 Eufriesea mexicana | reverse complement strand
TTTTGGGCTATGCGCTGCTATTCGGTGGATTTCTACGCTCTACGTTGCACTACTATACTGCGCACGACTCTGGGGAGGCCAGCAATAGTTGTCATACGTGATTGGTTGTGTTAGGGTACGCTTCGTTTGGCTAGGTTCTGTTAGGTTTGCTTAGGATGGCTTTAACTTTTGCGCTATAAGTTTCTATTAAGTGAATTTCTGC
>NW_017005543.1:0-202 GCF_001483705.2 Eufriesea mexicana | reverse complement strand
GACATTTTCGACCAGTATCGTTGTGAGCTAATTTTGTGGCATAAATAAGGAGGAAAGATTCTACTGGCATGCTATAGCCATTGCGGTGTAACGCAATCTGACTGGAAAATTCATTTTTATTAACATTTTCGACTAATACCGTGGTGAGCCAGTCTTGTTGCATAAACAAGGAGGAAGTATACTATTGGCATGCAAAAGGCAT
>NW_017005542.1:0-202 GCF_001483705.2 Eufriesea mexicana | reverse complement strand
TCTATAACATTGCAATGGTTATAGCTTGCCAATATAATCTTTCCTAATTCTTTATGCAAAAAACTTAGCTCACTACGATATTAGCCGAAGCTGTCAATAAAATTGACTTTTCCAGCCAGATTCTGCAGAATTGCAACGTCTATAGCTCTCCGAACGGATCTCTCCTTCGTATATCTGCAAGGAAGTTAACTCACCACGATAT
>NW_017005541.1:0-202 GCF_001483705.2 Eufriesea mexicana | reverse complement strand
AGTACAGCGCAGAAATCCAACGAAAAGTGGATCATATCAGGGAAGTCAATGCTATACTTGCCTCACCTAACCAAACGTAGCATAGACAAACGTAACCTATCCCAACCTAACGTGCCTAGACCACTATTGCTGACTTCTGCAGAGCTAACCAGAATATACTACAGTAGAGCGGAGAATTCCACCGAAAGCAGCATGCAGCACA
>NW_017005540.1:0-202 GCF_001483705.2 Eufriesea mexicana | reverse complement strand
AAGCTCTCCGTCACCCGTGTGAAGACGAAGGAGAGTGAAAGATCCCTACCCACCACGCGACAAAGTACCCGGAGCTCGCTAGCCAACGCCGGGCTTTCCTCCAGCGTGAGCTGTGCAGTGTCCCGCACTTTCCCGCAGAGATGACATTGCATCTCACGTTCCCGCCCGATACGACACAGGTGCACCCCGAAGTACCCGTGCC
>NW_017005539.1:0-202 GCF_001483705.2 Eufriesea mexicana | reverse complement strand
AGCGCTGAAGCCGAAGATTTAACTGTTGAACGATGATATAAATCTTAAAGCAACTATAGAATGGCAAATGACAGATCCATTGCCAATCAGGATATTAACAAATGACATCACAAGGCTCTTTGCAGCCATCATCACAGTACTGCAGCCGTTCGAACGATTCCTTCATCGATGATTTAAGTTGAAACGCAATTCTAGAATAATC
>NW_017005538.1:0-202 GCF_001483705.2 Eufriesea mexicana | reverse complement strand
TTACGTGATTTTATTATTTAAGCATCGCGTAAGGGAAGTTAATCGATTTATTCACATACAAAAATGTATTTAATTATGTATGTATAAAAATGGTATTAATATTTTCATTCATTCGACATATGATTAGAACTAGAATAATTTTTCTAGGTATTTTCTAGAGTCTGGAAAAAATTTGTACCATGGAGAAATGTGGCATCGGATT
>NW_017005537.1:0-202 GCF_001483705.2 Eufriesea mexicana | reverse complement strand
AAACACATCCATACATTCAAACATCCAAACATACTTACATCCACACATTCATACATACATCCAACCATACATCCATCCAACCATACATCCATTCATCCCTACATCCATAGATCCACACACCCATACATCCGTAAATCCTTCCACCCATACACACATCCATCCATACATTCATCCATACATACATCCATACATCCATTCACAA
>NW_017005536.1:0-202 GCF_001483705.2 Eufriesea mexicana | reverse complement strand
GTACAGCGCAGAAATCCAACGTATAGCAGTGCAAAATACGATAGTCAAAGCTAGGGGGACCTATCCCAAGCTAACGTTACGTAACCAAACGCAGACTAACTCTACCTATCGTGCCGAGTCCGCCATTAATGGCCTCCTAAGAGTCAAGCAGAGTATATTAGAGCACAGCAGAGCACAGAGATCCACCGTATAAGTGCGTACA
>NW_017005535.1:0-202 GCF_001483705.2 Eufriesea mexicana | reverse complement strand
GTCGAAAATGTCTATAAAATTGAATTTTCCATACAGATACTATAGAACTGCAATGGCTACTGCACGCCAATAGAATCTTTCTTCCATATGCATCCAAGAAATTTAGCTCATCGCGATATTAGTCGAAAGTGTCAATAGAATTGAATATTCCAGGCAGATTCTATAGCACTGCAATGGCTATAGCACGCCAATGGAATCGTTC
>NW_017005534.1:0-202 GCF_001483705.2 Eufriesea mexicana | reverse complement strand
GTCAAAGCTATCCTATCCTAACGAAGCCAAACGTACCATAAGCGGACTTAACGCAACCCAAACAGACGTGCTACTACAGCTATTGATGGCCGCACGAGAGTTAAGCAGAATATAACAGGGCAATGTGGAACGCAGAAGCAGTCCGAATGGCAGGCCACAGCTCAAGAGTCAAATGTATCCTTACCAAGCCTAACCAAGTCTA
>NW_017005533.1:0-202 GCF_001483705.2 Eufriesea mexicana | reverse complement strand
GATCCAAGGCCACAGGATCCAGAATCCAAGATCACAAGATCCAAGACCTCAGGATCCAGAATCCAAAATCGCAGGATCTAGAATCCAAGATCGCAGGATCTAGAATCCAAGACTACAGGATCCAGATATTTAGACGGTATCAAGGAGGCTACCTGTACTTGAGGACGATGCTACGAAGATAAAATAGCGAAGGACACATTTA
>NW_017005532.1:0-202 GCF_001483705.2 Eufriesea mexicana | reverse complement strand
CAGACAGGTCAAAGCTACCCAAGTCTAACCCAAACAAACAGAATATAGCCGAACATAGCGTAATTATCCTAACGTGCCGAGACCGGCACTGCTGCCCTCCCCACAGCCGAGCAGGACATACTAGATCACAGTAGAGCGTAGAAGTCCGCCGAATAGCAGTGTATAGCACAAAAGTCAGAGTCATCCTAACCAAACTTAACCT
>NW_017005531.1:0-202 GCF_001483705.2 Eufriesea mexicana | reverse complement strand
AGTACATCCATTCATACATACATCCATACATCCGTACATCCATACATCCGAACATACGTTCATGCATACCTCAATCCATCCATACATCCAACCATCCATCCAACCATTCATCCATTCATACATACAAACATACATCCACCTTTACATACATCCATCCATCCATACATACACCCATCCATACATCCTTCGAACCATGCATCCA
>NW_017005530.1:0-202 GCF_001483705.2 Eufriesea mexicana | reverse complement strand
TGGACGGATACGGATGTATGGATGTATGGATGTATATATGTATGGATGTATGGATGGATGGATTTGTGGTTAGTTGGATTTATAGATTGGTGGATGGATGGATGGATTTATGGGCTCGTTAATGGAAGGGCGAATGTATGGTTGTATGTATGGGTGGATTTGTGGATGTATGTATGGATGTATGTACGGATGTATCTATGCA
>NW_017005529.1:0-202 GCF_001483705.2 Eufriesea mexicana | reverse complement strand
ACAACCAATGATCAGATCTATTCACTAGATTATAAAACCTATAGAATTTTAATAATTTTATATTGTATAATATTAAAAAATATATCAATAGATTATAAATCTACCAGCTTAATTTAGCTTATTTGTATATTTTTCAGTCAAATTCTATTGAATCGAAATGGCTATAGCAAATTTAATAGGATTTTTTCTCCTTATTTATGTA
>NW_017005528.1:0-202 GCF_001483705.2 Eufriesea mexicana | reverse complement strand
TCCTTATTTATGCAAGAAAGTTAGCTCTACACGATATTAGTCAAAAATGTCAATGAAATGGAATTTTCCAGCCAGATTCTACGGCATTGCAATTGCTATAGCACTCCAGAAGAACCTTTCCTCATTACTTATGCAAGATAGTTAGCTCACCACGATATTAGTGGAAAATGTCAATAAAATTGAACTTTCCAGCCAGATTCTG
>NW_017005527.1:0-202 GCF_001483705.2 Eufriesea mexicana | reverse complement strand
TTGTTCTATTGTTCTCTGTCAAGAAGCACACTTTCTTCTTTTCTTCTTGATCTCCTTTGCTTTTCTCCATGTTTTTAAAATAGCACTCTTTTTCTAAATTATTAGATTTCTTACATGTCCCATACGGATAGTACACTTCTTGAGACTCGTCTTTCCTTCCTAATCCTAGAAATTTTTCTGATTTTCATCCTAATTCTAATCA
>NW_017005526.1:0-202 GCF_001483705.2 Eufriesea mexicana | reverse complement strand
TATTCGCCAAGCTATAACAGATTATAGATTTTGTATAGACCGATTCTCTTGCAAGTAGGTGGCAGTACTTGCCATTGGATTGAAGGCGTTAGGCGGTCTGTTCGCGAAGCTATAACATGTTATAGCTTTTGAATAAACTTATTTTCTGCCCAGTAGATGTCTGTACTTGCCATTGGATTGATGGCGGTTGGCGATCTATTCA
>NW_017005525.1:0-202 GCF_001483705.2 Eufriesea mexicana | reverse complement strand
ATAGTGGTCCCGGCACGTTAGGTTCAGTTACGGCACGTTAGGTTCAGTTACGGTACGTTCGACGTTACTCCGTTTGTATAGGTTAGGATAGAATAGGTTTGACAATTGCGTTATACACCGCTACTCAGTGGATTTCTGTTCTTTACGTTGCTCTACCTCACTCTGCTGCACCCTGGGGATGGCAGCAATGGTGGCCATGGCA
>NW_017005524.1:0-202 GCF_001483705.2 Eufriesea mexicana | reverse complement strand
TAAGATTACGTCAGCTTATGTTGCGTTTGGCAAGAATGCGATAGGGTTGTTTTGTCTTCCGTGAAATACACAAGTATTGTGTGGATTTCCGCGCTCTACTGTGCTCTGGTATACTCTGCTTGGCTCTGGGGAGGCCAGGAGCCTTGGTCTCGGCACGTTGGTCTGAGTTATGTTGCGTCTGGTTATGTGACGTTTGGTTAGG
>NW_017005523.1:0-202 GCF_001483705.2 Eufriesea mexicana | reverse complement strand
TATAGATCATCTAACGCCTACTTTCCAGTGGTAAGTATAGCCATCTACTTACCAGAGAACAGAACTATTCAGAATCTTTAGCCTGTTGTAGCTTGGTGAATGTATCATCTAACGTCTTCAGTCCAGTGATAAGTATAGTCATCTACTTACCAGACAACAGATCCATTCAGAATCTTTAGCCTGTTGTAGCTTGGTGAATGTA
>NW_017005522.1:0-202 GCF_001483705.2 Eufriesea mexicana | reverse complement strand
CAGGAAACAAATATATATATAGGAAGGAAAATAAAAGATGTATGTATTGTATATGTATTACATCATATATTATATACATACACATATTTGTGTATATATATGTCTGTACATGTAGCTTTAGGAAACAAATATATATAGGAAGGAAAAGAAAGATATATGTATTGTATGTGTAATATATAATGTATTATATATCATATATCAT
>NW_017005521.1:0-202 GCF_001483705.2 Eufriesea mexicana | reverse complement strand
TATATTCTGCTTGGCCGTGGGGAGGCAAGCAATAGTGGTCCCGTCTCGTTAAGATGAGTTAAATTACCTTCGGCTATGTTACGTTTGGCTATGTATGGCTAGGGTAGCTTCGACTATTGTGCTATACACTGCGACTCTTTGGACTTATGCTTTTTACTCTCCTCTAATATGTTCTGCTTGTCCCTGTCGACGGAAGCAATAG
>NW_017005520.1:0-202 GCF_001483705.2 Eufriesea mexicana | reverse complement strand
GTGTGCTATCTTTCTTTCATGAATAAGGAGGGTAGATTCTACTGGCGTGCTATAGCCATTGCATTGCTATATCATCCAGCTGGAAAATACAATTTTATTGACATTTCCAAATAATATTGTGGTGAGCTTACTTTCTTGTATAAATACGGAGTAAAGATACAATTGGCGTGATATAGCCGTCGCAATGCTATAGAATCTCGCT
>NW_017005519.1:0-202 GCF_001483705.2 Eufriesea mexicana | reverse complement strand
ACGCAATCGTACGCAACCTAAGTCATCCTAACGTGCTGGGACCACTATTGCTGCACTGCGTAGGGCCAACAGAATATACTAGTGCACAGTAGAGCGCAGAAATCAGCGCAACTGCAGCGTATGGCAGAAAAGTCTAAGCTTTCCTATTCTAACCAGACATAGCCTGACTTAACCGAACGTAATCTAACTCCACCTGACATGC
>NW_017005518.1:0-202 GCF_001483705.2 Eufriesea mexicana | reverse complement strand
CTTGGGATTTCTCAACATAAAATAGAAGAAGCGCTGTCGCACTGCTTGGGTCTTCTCGTACCCACTTAAAGGCAGCGCGGTTGCGCTGCTTGGGAGACATTAACGGTGTTTCTTCAAAACCCTCTGGGACGGTTAGCAGATTGAGTGCTACGTGAGTCCCTGGGGACTGACTGAACTTTCCGTTCAGGCGGCGTCAGTGCCT
>NW_017005517.1:0-202 GCF_001483705.2 Eufriesea mexicana | reverse complement strand
TAACATTGCAAAGGCTATATCACGCCAATAGAATCCTTCCTCCTTATTTATGCAAGAAAGTTACCCCGCCACGATATTATTTGAAAATGTGAATAAAATTGAATTTTCCAGGCAGATGCTATAGCATTGCAATGGCTAAAGGACGCCAATAGTTCCTTTCTTCCTTATCTATGCAAGGAGGTCAGCTCACCACGATATTATC
>NW_017005516.1:0-202 GCF_001483705.2 Eufriesea mexicana | reverse complement strand
CTTTCCAGGCAGATTCTATAGCATTGCAATGGCTATAGCACGCCAGTAGAATCTTCCCTCCTTGTTTATGAAAGAAAGATAGCACACCACGATATTTGTCGAAAATGTCAGTAAAACTGAATTTTCCAACGAGATCATATAGCAATGCAACGGCTATAGCACGGCAATAGAATCTTTCCTCCTTATTTATGCACGAAAGTTA
>NW_017005515.1:0-202 GCF_001483705.2 Eufriesea mexicana | reverse complement strand
ATAGATCCAAACATCCATACATTCGTACATCCATACATTGGTACATCCGTACATCCATACACCTATACATCCATACATCCACACATTCATCCATACATCCATACATATATACATCCATACAACCATACATCCATCCACCCATACATCCATACATCCACCACCCGTACATCCATAAATCCATTCGTTCGTACTTCCATCCATC
>NW_017005514.1:0-202 GCF_001483705.2 Eufriesea mexicana | reverse complement strand
TGTGGTGAACTAACTTTCTTGGATATATAAGGAGGAAAGATTCTACTGGCGGTCTATAGACATTGCGATGCAATATAATCTGGCTGCAAAACTGAATTTTATTGACTTTTTCGGCTAATACTTGGGTGACCTAACTATTTTGCGTATAGAAGGAGGAAAGGTTCTACTGGCGTACTATAGTCACTGCAATCCTATAGAACCT
>NW_017005513.1:0-202 GCF_001483705.2 Eufriesea mexicana | reverse complement strand
ATAGCATCTGGATCGAAAATTCAATTTCATTGACATTTTCGACTAATATCATGGTGAGGTAACATTCTTGCATAAGTAAGGAGGAAAGATTCTATTGGCCAGCCATGGCCATTGCAATTCTGTAGCATCTGGATGGAAGATTCAATTTTATTGACATTTTCGTCTGATATTGTGGTGAGCTGACATCCTTATTTGTGTAAGG
>NW_017005512.1:0-202 GCF_001483705.2 Eufriesea mexicana | reverse complement strand
ATCAAAGTAGCCTATACTAACCTAGCCAAACGTAACACACACAAACGAAGCTTAGCTCAACCTACCATGACCAGACCACTACAACTACTGTTTCTTATGCTTCTCGGCGCCTATGCGCTGCTTTGCCGTACCTGGTCCTTTTCGGATATAGCGGCAGATGTTGGGTGCGAATTTATATCATCATCATACCAAGAAAATGAAC
>NW_017005511.1:0-202 GCF_001483705.2 Eufriesea mexicana | reverse complement strand
TTCTGCGCACTACAGCTCCCTAGTAAGTTCAGCTTGCCTATGTGGAGCTCAGCAATCGCGGTAACGTCGCGTAAGGCTGGGCTATGCTGCGTTTGGATATGCTACGTTTGTCTAGGTTAATATAGGCAAGTTCGACTTCTGTGCTTTACACTGCTGTTCGGTGGATTTCTGTGATCTGCAGTGCTCTACTGCATCCTGCTTT
>NW_017005510.1:0-202 GCF_001483705.2 Eufriesea mexicana | reverse complement strand
ATCTACTTGCCAGAGGATAGGTCTATTCAAAATCAGTAATCCGTTGTAGCTTGGTGAATAGGTAGCCCAACGCCTTCAACCAATGGCAAGTACAGCAATTTACTTGCCAGAGAATTGGTCTATTCAAAATCTATAAGCAGTTATCGCTTGGTGAAAGGATCGCATAACGCCATCAATCCAATGGCAAGTACAGACATCTACT
>NW_017005509.1:0-202 GCF_001483705.2 Eufriesea mexicana | reverse complement strand
CATCGCAGTACCTGTCTCAAAAGTCAAAGCTACCCTATCCTACCGCAACCAAACCTAACATAACAAAGCGTAACCTAATTCGACCTGACGTTGTGAGAACACTTTTGCTGGCATCTACAGAGCCAAGCGGAATATACTAGAGGAGAGAAGAGCGCAGAAAGCCACACCATTGCAGTGTATAGCACAACATTCGAGGGTAACA
>NW_017005508.1:0-202 GCF_001483705.2 Eufriesea mexicana | reverse complement strand
CAGAGCCCAGCAGAACATATTAGAGCACAGTAGAACACAGAAACGTACCGTATAGCAGTGTGTAACACAAAAGTCAAAGCCATCCTAAACAACCTTAACCTAATGTAACCCAACCAAACGAAACATGACCCAACTTACAGTCCGACGGACGCAATGGCTGATATCCCCAGAGAAGAGCCGGGAATTCTAGAGCTATGAAGAG
>NW_017005507.1:0-202 GCF_001483705.2 Eufriesea mexicana | reverse complement strand
TGGGTGTATGGATGGGTGTATGTATGGATGTAAGGTAGGACGCTTGAATGAATGTATGGATGTGTGTATGGATGAATGTATGGATAAATGAATGTATGTACGGATGGATGTATAGATGGATGTATGTATGGATGTATGTATGAATGTATGTGCAGATGTATGTATGGGTGTTTGGATGGGTGTATATATGTATGTAAGGGTG
>NW_017005506.1:0-202 GCF_001483705.2 Eufriesea mexicana | reverse complement strand
TCCTTCAGTCAGTCTTATAGAAGAGGGCTCAGATGAATTAATTAACGCAAGATTAACCCCTTCTCTATGGCGAGTGTCGCTGTGAAGTCTCTCTCGTAGAACGAGGTGTCGTGCCAATGATGGAAACATTACGATCGTGCAATCTTTAGTATTCGATCTTTTAACGCAAATCTTTCGAAGAAAAGAGGAAAAGGAAAAGCTA
>NW_017005505.1:0-202 GCF_001483705.2 Eufriesea mexicana | reverse complement strand
CTTCAAACCTATGGCAAGTGCAGAAATCTACTTGCCAGAGAATATGTCTATTCAAAATCTATATCCTGTAATAGTTTGGTGAATAGATCGCATGACGCCTTCAATGGAATGGCAATAACAGCCATCTACTTGCCAGTGGATAGGGCTATTCAAGGTCTATAATCTGTTATAGCTTGGTGAATAGGTCGCCTAACGCCTTCAA
>NW_017005504.1:0-202 GCF_001483705.2 Eufriesea mexicana | reverse complement strand
GAAAATTTTAAAAGTCGACTGGATATTTGGTTACCTTAGGGAACATTTTAATCGAAATTTAATATATTTTAATTTAGAAAAATATATGTTATTTATTAGGATTAATATAAATTTGGATAATATATCTTAACTAAGTTATTTTACTAATTACTATATCCAGGCATAAGTGTATCTTAGATAGAAATTATGTAGATAGAAATAA
>NW_017005503.1:0-202 GCF_001483705.2 Eufriesea mexicana | reverse complement strand
GCTCTTGATGGGCCAGCAGTAGTGATCTCGGCACGATGGGTTGAGGTAGGCTAGGAATCGTTAAGATATGTTAGCTTGGGTTTGGTATGCATAGCTTTGTTCCGCTTGGAGCTAGAGAGGCCAGCAATAGTGGTCCGGACACGTTTTGTTGGATTACGTTGCACTTGGTTATGTTACGTATGGTTTGGTTGAAATAGAATAA
>NW_017005502.1:0-202 GCF_001483705.2 Eufriesea mexicana | reverse complement strand
TGGCGAGCTATAGCCGCTGCAATGCTACAGAATCTGGATGGAAAATTCGATTTTATTAACATTTTCGGCTAATATCGTGGTGAGTTAACTTTCTTGCACAAGTAAGGAGAAAAGATCCTTTTGGCGTACTGTAGCCATCGCAATGCTGTAAAATCTGACCGGAAAATTCAATTTTATTGACATTTACGACTAAAATCATGTT
>NW_017005501.1:0-202 GCF_001483705.2 Eufriesea mexicana | reverse complement strand
ATCTATAATACGTTCATCTGATACACCTACATTACGTCTAAGTAGACTGCAGTGTGCATCTGTGTAAGAGGACGATAATTTTGACGCAATTTTTTCTCTGCTCTGTCAATTTCCCCTAACTTTCTTGGTGACGGAAATCACAAAGATGTCCAGTTCAAGTGAACCATCCTGTATGTACCTAAACCCAACTGTCAATCTGTAA
>NW_017005500.1:0-202 GCF_001483705.2 Eufriesea mexicana | reverse complement strand
TCGCAACATAGCCGAGCGTAACATAACTCAACCTGATGTGCCTGGTCCTCTATTGCTGGCATTCCCGGAGTCAAGCTGAAAATAAGGGAGGACTGTAGGCCGCAGAAATCCACCTAATAACAAACTATATCACTAAGGTCAAAGCTATCATCTCCTAACCGAACCAGACGTTACATAACCGTACGTAACATGACCCACCTAT
>NW_017005499.1:0-202 GCF_001483705.2 Eufriesea mexicana | reverse complement strand
ATTGCGACGGCTTTAGCACGCAAATTGAATCTTTTCTCATTATATATGCAATAAAGTAAGCTCACTACGATATTAGTCGAAAATGTCAATAAAATTGAATTTTCCTGGAAGCTTCAATAGCTTTGCAATGCCTATAGCTCTCCAATTTAATCTTTCCTCCTTATTTATGCAAGAAAGTTTACTCACCGCGATACCAGTCGAA
>NW_017005498.1:0-202 GCF_001483705.2 Eufriesea mexicana | reverse complement strand
ACCTGACCTGACCTGACCTGACCTCACCTCACCTCAGCTGACCTCACCTGACATCACCTGACAGCACATGGAATGTCCTAGCCTGCACTGACTTGAACTGACCTTACCTGTTGTGACATTACCTGTCCTGGCCTGGCCAGGCCTGCTCTGACCTGATCTGAACTAACATAACCTAACCCGACCTGATCTGGCCTGGAATGAC
>NW_017005497.1:0-202 GCF_001483705.2 Eufriesea mexicana | reverse complement strand
GAATTTTATTGACATTTTCGACTAATATCGTGATAAGAAAATTTTCTTGCATAAATAAGGAGGCAAGATACTATTGGCATGCTATAAGAACTGCAATGCCATAAAGCCTGTCTGGAAAATTCAATTTTGTTTACATCTACGACTAATATCGTGGAGAGCTAATTTTGTTGCATAAATAAGGAGGAATGATTCTATTGGCATG
>NW_017005496.1:0-202 GCF_001483705.2 Eufriesea mexicana | reverse complement strand
CATCTACTTGCCAGAGAATAAGTCTATTCAAAATGTATAACCTGCTATAGCTTGGTGAATAGAGCGTCTAACGCCTTCAATCCAATGGCAAGTACAGCCATCTACCTGCCACAGAATATGTCTATCCTAAATCTATAAACTGTTATAGCTTGGTGATTAGATCGCATAACGCCTTCAATCCAATGGCAAGTACAGCTATCTT
>NW_017005495.1:0-202 GCF_001483705.2 Eufriesea mexicana | reverse complement strand
AGCATTGCAATGGCTATAGCATGCCAATAGAATCTTTCCTGCTTGTTTATGCAACAAAATTAGATCACCGCGATATTAGTCGAAAATGTCAATAAAATTGAATGTTCCAGTCAGGTTCTATAGCATTGCAATGGCTATGCCATGCCAATAGAATATTTCCTCCTTATTTGTGCAACAAAATTAGCTCACCACGATATGAGTC
>NW_017005494.1:0-202 GCF_001483705.2 Eufriesea mexicana | reverse complement strand
TACTTTGCCTTTTGTGCTATACAACGCTTTTCGGTGAGGTTATGTGATCTACCGTGCTGTGCTACACTCTGCTTGGCTCAGGGGAGGCCTGGAGCTGTGGTCGCGGGACGCTATGTTTATATATGCTGTGATCGGTTACGTCAGGATTGGTCAGGTTAGGTTAGGATATCATCGACTTTTGTGCTTTACACTGTTTTTCGGT
>NW_017005493.1:0-202 GCF_001483705.2 Eufriesea mexicana | reverse complement strand
TTTTAGATTTTGAATAGACCTATTCTTCGGCAAGTAGATGGCTGTACTTGCCATTGGATTGAATGCGCCAGGCGTTCTATTCACCAAGCTATAACAGATTACAGATATTGAATAGACATATTCTCTTGCAAGTAGATGACTGTACTTGCCATTGGAATAAATGCGTTAGACGATCTATTCACTAAGATATTACAGGTTATAG
>NW_017005492.1:0-202 GCF_001483705.2 Eufriesea mexicana | reverse complement strand
GATGCTTTTTGAGTGCTATAGCCATTGCAACGGTATAGAATGTGGCTGGAAAATACAATTTTGGTGACATTTTCGACTAATACCGTGGTGAGCTAATTTCCTGGCCTAAGTAAGGAGGAAAGGTGCTTTCTGAGTGCTATAGCCATAGCAATGATATAGAATGTGGCTGGAAAACACAATTTTGTTGACATTTTCGACTAAT
>NW_017005491.1:0-202 GCF_001483705.2 Eufriesea mexicana | reverse complement strand
GTATTGTAGAGCAATATAGAGCGTAGGAATCCACCTAATGGCAGCCTACATCTCAAAAGTCATCACTACTTGTCCTAACCTAACCAATCGTAACATTACCAAACGTAACGAAACACTTCATGACGTGCCGCCGCCACTTATGCTGGCCTCCCCAGAGCCGGGCAGAACATATCAGTGGAGAGCAGAGCGCAGAAATTCATGG
>NW_017005490.1:0-202 GCF_001483705.2 Eufriesea mexicana | reverse complement strand
GGCGCATTGGTATGTAAAGCAGATAAGTAGAAGATACCCTAACATAACCTGACCTAACCGAACATAACCAGTTCCAACCCAATGTGCCTATCCAAATATTGCTGGACTTCCCATCGCCACTTGGGTACTCTGGGGGAGAGTATAGCGCTACGATCCACAGGATGGCAGTTTTAGCACGGGAGTCAGAAATATCCTAAAATAA
>NW_017005489.1:0-202 GCF_001483705.2 Eufriesea mexicana | reverse complement strand
GGGTTAACCTTGACTTTAGTGCTACACACTGGTATTTGTCGGACTTCTGCGCTCTACAGATCTGTGGTCTGTTCGTCTCGGCTCTGTGAAGGTCAGCAATAATGCTGCCGGCAGGTACTGTTGGGCTAGGCTAAGTTTTGTTTCGTTAGGTTATGTGACAGGTTATGTCGGCTATCTTTCGCTCGTGTGCTGTACACTGCAA
>NW_017005488.1:0-202 GCF_001483705.2 Eufriesea mexicana | reverse complement strand
ATCAAGAAATCGAAAATACCCAAGTACCAAGCCTGCAAAGCAACACAACACTGCTCAAACATCATCAAACGTATCATAAACCACAAAATCTATCAAAAAATCAAGAAAAATCCAAACTCTCTGAATTTCACTCAATTCGATCACCAAGAAATCTAAGATACCCAAGTACCAAGCCTGCAAAGCAACACAAGACTCTTCGAAC
>NW_017005487.1:0-202 GCF_001483705.2 Eufriesea mexicana | reverse complement strand
TTTGGGTTAGGCTCGGGTAGCTACGGCTTTCCTGATATAGACTGTGATTATATGGATTCCTACATTCTGCTCACCACTTATGTGCTCTGCTTGGCTCTGTGGAGGTCATCAATATTAGTCTCGGAACGTTATGTTTAGACATGTTGCGTTCGGTTAGGTTGGGTCAGGCTAAGTTTGGTCAGGATTGCTTTAACTTCTGTGA
>NW_017005486.1:0-202 GCF_001483705.2 Eufriesea mexicana | reverse complement strand
GACATTTACTACTAATATCGCGGTAAGCTAACTTTCTTGCTTAAATAAGCAGAAAAGATTCGGATGGCGTGCTATAGGAATTGCAATTCTACAGAATCTTGCTGGAAAATTCACTTTTATTGACATTTTCGAATGATACCGTGGTGAGCTAACTTCCTTGCGTAAGCAAGGAGGAATAATGCTTTTTGAGTGCTTTAGCCAT
>NW_017005485.1:0-202 GCF_001483705.2 Eufriesea mexicana | reverse complement strand
CGTCACACAGCCTATCGTGCCGAAAGCACTACTGCTGCCCCACCACCAAAGCGGAGCAGGACGAACAAGGGCACTCTATAGCACAGGAATCCTCCAGATAGCAGTGAATAGAACAGAAGTCAAAGTTGCCTAATTTAATCTAGCCAAACGTAACATATCCAAATTAATCTAACTCAACCTAACATGTCGAGACCTTTACTGC
>NW_017005484.1:0-202 GCF_001483705.2 Eufriesea mexicana | reverse complement strand
TATTTTGTGAGGTTAGGATAGGTTAGTTTATACTTTTGAGCTCGACACTGCTATACGCGTATTTCTGCGCTCCAGTGCGTTCTAGTATTTTGTGCTTGACCCTGGGGAGGTCAGCAGTACTGGTCGCGGCACTTTCCGTTTAGTTGGGCTACGTTTGGTTTGGTTGCGCTAGGTCAAGTTTTTTTAGGATGGCTTTGACTAT
>NW_017005483.1:0-202 GCF_001483705.2 Eufriesea mexicana | reverse complement strand
CCAATAGAATATTTCATACTTATTTATGCAAGAAAGTTAGTCTACCACGATATTAGTCGAAAATGTCATTAAAATCGAATTTTCCAGCCAGGTTCTATAGGACTGCAACGACTATAGTACGCCAGTAGAATCTTTCCTCCTTGCATATGCAAGGAGGATAGGTCACCACGAAAGTAGCCGAAAAGGTCAATAAAATTGATTT
>NW_017005482.1:0-202 GCF_001483705.2 Eufriesea mexicana | reverse complement strand
AGCAATAGAGGACTCGGCCTGTTAGGTTTAGTTAGTCTACGTTTGGCTTGGTTACGTTGGACCTGGTGAGGTTACGGTAACTTTGACATTTGCGCTACTAGCTCATATTTGGTGGAATTCTGCGCTCTAGTGGCATATCGAGTATTCTGTTTGGATCTGGGAATGCCAGAAATAGTGGCCGCGGGACATTATGGTGAGTTAT
>NW_017005481.1:0-202 GCF_001483705.2 Eufriesea mexicana | reverse complement strand
GCACCGGGGCGGCGAAGGTGCTCCTGAAGAAGGGGCCGCTTCTCAGAGGCGAACGGCCCGACTGTCAGTGATATCCGTCTGGCTAGCTCGGCTCAGGAAGCAGAACAGCCGGCAGCACCGGTTGACCGGTATTGTGCTCCCAGGGCCGGCTGCATGGGCGCGCAGCGACAGCCGGCACACTTTCCGTCTGACGCATGTTATA
>NW_017005480.1:0-202 GCF_001483705.2 Eufriesea mexicana | reverse complement strand
ATAGTACGAAAGTCGTAGCTATAGTAACCAAACTTAACCTAGCCTAACCAAATAGATCGTAACGTAACTCAAACTAGTCGTGCCACGACCACCACTGCTCGCACCGCCACAGTCGACTGGAATGTAGTAGAGCAGTGCAGAGCGCGGAAATGCACCGGACAGCAGTGTATAACACATAAGTCAAAGAAATTCTAACCAAGCC
>NW_017005479.1:0-202 GCF_001483705.2 Eufriesea mexicana | reverse complement strand
CCAGAGAATAGGTCGATTCAATATCTATAATCTGTTATAGGTTGGTGAATAGATCGCCTATCGTCTTCAACCCAATGGCAAGAACAGCCTTCTACTTGCCATAGAATAGGTCTGCTCAAAACATATAATCTCATGTAGGTTGGTGAATAGTTCGCCTAACGCATTCAACCAATGATAAGTACAGCCATCTACTTCCCAGAGA
>NW_017005478.1:0-202 GCF_001483705.2 Eufriesea mexicana | reverse complement strand
AGGTCGGGTTTGGTTAGGGTGTCTTTGGCTTTTGTGCTTTACACTGCAATGGAGCGGACTTCTACGCTCTACTGTGCTCTAGCATGCTCTGCTTGCCTCTGAGGAGGCCTGCAACAGAGGTCCCTGCACGTTAGGTCGGGTTAGATAACGTTTGTTCGTATCAGGCTCCTTTGAATTAGGTTAGGATAGCTTTGACCATTGT
>NW_017005477.1:0-202 GCF_001483705.2 Eufriesea mexicana | reverse complement strand
TAGCAATATTGATTTTTATATGTCGAAGGCAAATTTATTATTTTTAATACCTCCAAATACTATCTAGTTACTACAAAATGTAATTAATTAATACAATATTGCGTAAGATTGAGTAATAAAATATATTAATCGTATGGCAGCGAGAAAAGGTTGCATCTGTGTCTGAATAAGGCAGAAACTATTTTACTGTCATAAATAATTA
>NW_017005476.1:0-202 GCF_001483705.2 Eufriesea mexicana | reverse complement strand
CATACTGGAACACAGTAGAGCGCAGTAATACAACGCTTTGCAGTGTATAGCACAACAGTAGGAGGATATCGTAACCAAACCTGTCCTCACCTAACCTAAACGTGCGTAGCCTAACTCAACGTAAGGTGCCGAGATTGCCATTGCTGGCCTCCTCAGAACCAAGCAGAATATGTTAGAGTGATGTAGAGCGCAGAGATCCGCA
>NW_017005475.1:0-202 GCF_001483705.2 Eufriesea mexicana | reverse complement strand
CGGTGTTTAGCACTAAAGTTGAAGCCATCCTTTCCTAACTTAACCAATCGTAACGCAGACGAAGGTAGCGAAACAGAGAGTAATGTGCCGAGACCACTACTGCCGTCCTCCCCAAAGCCAAGCAGGGCATATTAGAGTATAGTTGAATGCAGATATCCATCGCGTAGCAGAGTATAGACAAAAGTCAAGGCTATCCCTTCCT
>NW_017005474.1:0-202 GCF_001483705.2 Eufriesea mexicana | reverse complement strand
GTGCTCAAATAACTTCACCTCGGCTCTGCGAATCCCAGCACAGTGGTCGCGGCACGTTATGTGAAGTCAGGTTACGCTCGGTTACGTTGGGTTAGGATAGGTTTGGTTAGGGTTGCTTTAACTTTGTGCTGTACACTGATATTGGATGTATTTCTTAGTTGTTGAGCTGGGCGACGTTCGGTTTTGTTCTGCTGTTCCGGGC
>NW_017005473.1:0-202 GCF_001483705.2 Eufriesea mexicana | reverse complement strand
GATAACCGTGACTATTGTGCTATCGTCTGCAGTGCGGTGGATTCCTGCGCTCCTGTGCGCTCTGGTATACTCTGCTTGGCACTGTGGCGGCAAGCAGTTGAGGTCTCGGCACGGTAGCTTTCGCTTTGTGTACGGTCGGTTATGTTAGGTTTGGATAGCTTATGATAGACTTGTCTCGACTATTGCGCTGTGGACTGCGGTT
>NW_017005472.1:0-202 GCF_001483705.2 Eufriesea mexicana | reverse complement strand
GTGCACTGAGATTCTATGGATTTCTGCATTCTGCACTCCGCTAACGTGTTTTGCTTGGCTCTGTGGAGGCCAGCAATATTTGCCTCGGCACGATGTGTTAAGTTAGGTTGCGTTGGATCATATTACCTTTGGAGATGTAAGGAGAAGACGGTGCGCCAGTGTCCTCTGCTCGTCTCTTGGGGCAGAGTAGTAGTGGTCTCGT
>NW_017005471.1:0-202 GCF_001483705.2 Eufriesea mexicana | reverse complement strand
ACCTAACACAACCTAACTAGCCGCATCACTATTGCTGGCCTCCCCAGAGCCACGCAGAAATTAATAGATGAGATCAGATGGCCGAAATCCATAGAACCTCTGTGTACAGCGGAAAAGTAAATGATACCATACCTAGCATAAGCCAACGTAACCTAACCTAACGTAGACATTCTCAACATAACGTGCCGCGACTATCTTTGCT
>NW_017005470.1:0-202 GCF_001483705.2 Eufriesea mexicana | reverse complement strand
TAATAGTCAAATTTAAGATAATATAACGATGCGAGAGCTATAGAAATCAAATAATTCTAAGTGATAATTATTATAGATTTTTTATTTATTGCTCAAAGAAATATCGTCAGTGTTATAGTAGAAAATCTTTGAACTCCTGTCCAATTTTAGCCAAAAAATTGTCGAGTGCAAAGGGTTAATTTCAACCTCACTTGCATTCACA
>NW_017005469.1:0-202 GCF_001483705.2 Eufriesea mexicana | reverse complement strand
ATAATATCTTTCCTCCTTATTTATGCAAGAAAGTTAGCTCACCACGATATTATTTGAAAATGTTGATAAAATTGAATTTTCCATGCAGACTCTATAGCATTGCGATGGCCATTGCACGCCAACAGAACCTATCCTCCTTATCTGCGCAACGAAGTTAGCTCATCACGATATTAGACGAAAATGTCAATCAAATTATATTTTC
>NW_017005468.1:0-202 GCF_001483705.2 Eufriesea mexicana | reverse complement strand
GAATATACTGGAGCACAGTAAAGCGCAGTAATCCACTGCATTGCAGTGTGTAGCACAAAAGTCGAAGATATCGTAACCTATCCTGGCCTAACCTATCAAACCCAAGCGTAAACTAACTAAACATGACGTGCCGAGAATAACATTGCTGTCATCCACAGAGAACAGCAGGGCATATTAGAGCAACGGTGAGCGCCGATATCGG
>NW_017005467.1:0-202 GCF_001483705.2 Eufriesea mexicana | reverse complement strand
TCTTAGAGAAACTGTGTAGCCTCTACGACGTTGCAATGGAACTGAATCTCAAGACTATCTCTATCCCGAAAACCGCATTGGACCAAATTCCATGGCAGCAAATCCATGATCACCTTCTGAGACTCCTTATCACCACTCCCACCCTACTCATCTTCTGTACGCACAAAGTTCAAATTCCCCCAGTCACCGTCTGACACGATAT
>NW_017005466.1:0-202 GCF_001483705.2 Eufriesea mexicana | reverse complement strand
GCATATCCACACGCAACGTAACTCGGACTAGCGGGCGGAGACGAATACCGCTGGCATCCCCATGGTCAAGCAGAATATACTAGAGCACAGTAGAGTGCAGCATTCCACCGAATAGCAGTGTATAGCACAAAAGTCAAAACCTACCTGACCAAACTTTGCCGACACCAACCTACTCACGCGTAACATTACTCAACCAAACATG
>NW_017005465.1:0-202 GCF_001483705.2 Eufriesea mexicana | reverse complement strand
ACAAATCCCAAAGAACGAAAAACGAATTGGCCCGAATTTGTTTAACACGTTAAACGCCACGCCGGTTTTACGTGCCCTTCCGTTCATGCCACATTTAACCGTCATGCGGGCCCTTCCGGCGGGGCCTGAACGAAAAATATAGCGCCGGTCCCTAGGGACCGGTGTGGCGTTTAACGTGTTAAACTCCCACCTCTCCCGAAAG
>NW_017005464.1:0-202 GCF_001483705.2 Eufriesea mexicana | reverse complement strand
GTTTGGTTAGGGTGGCTTAGGCTTTTGTGCTATACACAGTCATTCGGTGAGTTCCATCCCCACCCTGTGCTCTACTCGAATCTGCTAGAACCTGGAGAGGCCTGCAATAGTGGTCGCGGCACGTTACGTCGAGACTGGTTACGTTTGGTTATGTTATATCTGGATGTCTGACTTTCCGCCGTACACTGCGATTCGATGGAAT
>NW_017005463.1:0-202 GCF_001483705.2 Eufriesea mexicana | reverse complement strand
TATTAACATTATCGTCGAATGTCGTGGTGAGCTAACTTTCTTCCATAAATAAGGAGGAAAGATACAATTGGCTTGCTATAGGCATTGAAGTGCTATTGAATCTGGCTGGAAAATTCAATTTTATTGACGTTTCGGCTATTATCGTGGTGAGCTAACTTTCTTGCATAAATAAGGAGGAAAGATTCAATTGGCGCGCTATAGG
>NW_017005462.1:0-202 GCF_001483705.2 Eufriesea mexicana | reverse complement strand
ACACGTTCCGTTTGGCGATGGGGAAGTCAGCAATTGTGGCCGCGGCGCGTTAGGTTGAGGTAGAGCATGTTTGGCAGGGGTAGCTCCGTTTGGGTTAGTTTGGGATATTTTTGGCTTTCGTGCTATACGCTGCCATTCAGTGCACCTGTGCACTTTTCATTTTTCTACTATACTCTGCTCGACTATGGTGAGGCCTGTAATA
>NW_017005461.1:0-202 GCF_001483705.2 Eufriesea mexicana | reverse complement strand
AAAATCTATAACCTGTTATAGCATGGTGAATAGATCGTTTAACGCCGTCAATCCCATGGCAAGAACAGCCATCAACTTGCCAGAGATGAGGTCTATTCAAAATCTATAATCTGTTACAGCTTGGCGAATAAGGCGCCTATCTCCTTCAATCCAATGGCAAGTACAGCCATCTACTTGCCAGAGAATAGGTCAATTCAAAATC
>NW_017005460.1:0-202 GCF_001483705.2 Eufriesea mexicana | reverse complement strand
TGATTGGGCAGAGTACTGCACAGAAGTCCATAGAATATCTGTGTTGAGCACGAAAGTCAAAGCCAACCTGACCTAACCCAACCTAACCTATCATACAGAAACGTAATCAAACACAACGTACTATCAGTGTTGCTTGTCCACAGAGGTTCAAATAGAACATGTTAGAGGAGAGTAGAGCGCAGAAGCTAATATAATGGCAGTG
>NW_017005459.1:0-202 GCF_001483705.2 Eufriesea mexicana | reverse complement strand
GTATGGATGGATGTATGTATTTATGAATGGTTGTTTGGATTGATGGATGTATGGGTGGATTGAGGTGTGGATGGACGGTTGTACAGAAGTATGGATGTATAGATGTATGGCTGTGTGCTTGTATGGATGTATGGACGGATGGATGTATCGAACGACGGACGTACGAATGGATGCATTTATGGAAGTATGGATGTGGGGATGT
>NW_017005458.1:0-202 GCF_001483705.2 Eufriesea mexicana | reverse complement strand
ATTCTCTTAATACCGGAATACACTTGGAGGACACAGAATACTCTTAATTTTTTTAAAAATTAAAGTCGATCGCGTTATCAATCGTGGCACTGGTAATAAAGACGAAGCAAAGGATGACAAGATCCAGAAACGTTTCAAAGGTGTTTGCAGGAGTAAATTATCTGGTTCATTGTTGCACCAGACGCGAAAGAAATTGCATCGT
>NW_017005457.1:0-202 GCF_001483705.2 Eufriesea mexicana | reverse complement strand
TCTGATTCTATAGCATTGCAATGGCTATAGCATGCCAATTGAATATCTCCTCCTTATTTATGCGACGAAATTACCTCACCACGATATTACCCGAAAATGTCCATACAATTGAATTTTCCAGTGATATTCTATAGCATAGCAATGGCTATACCATGCCAATAGAACGTTTCCGCCTTGTTTATGCAACAAAATTAGCTCACCA
>NW_017005456.1:0-202 GCF_001483705.2 Eufriesea mexicana | reverse complement strand
TAGCACGCCAAAAGAATCTTTCCTCCTTATTTATGTAAGAAAGATAGCTCATCACGATATTAGCAGAAACTGTCAATAAAATTGATCTTTCCAGCCAGATTCTATAGCATTGCAAACACTACAGCACGCCAAGAGAATGTTTCCTCCATATTTATGTGAGAAAGGTAGCTCACCGCGATATTAGTCGAGAATGTCGATGAAA
>NW_017005455.1:0-202 GCF_001483705.2 Eufriesea mexicana | reverse complement strand
CACCACGATATTATTCGAAAATGACAAAAAAATTGCACTTTCCAGCCAGATTCTATAGCATTGGAATGGTTATAGCACACCAATAGAATCTTTCCTCCTTGCTTATGCAGGAAAGTTTGCTCACCACGATATTAGTCGCAAATGTCAATATAATTGAACTTTCCAGCCAGATTCTATAGCATTGCAATGGTTATAGCTTGCC
>NW_017005454.1:0-202 GCF_001483705.2 Eufriesea mexicana | reverse complement strand
GACATTTTCGACTAATACCGTGGTGAGCTAATTATGTTGCATAAATAAGGAGGAAAGATTCTTTGGGCATGCTATAGCCATTGCAATGCGACATAATCTGCCTGGAAAACTCAATTCTATTGACATTCACGACTAATATAGTGGTGAGCTAATTTTGTAGCATAAATAAGGAGGAAAAATTCTATTGGCAAGCTATAGCCAT
>NW_017005453.1:0-202 GCF_001483705.2 Eufriesea mexicana | reverse complement strand
ATAAGTATGTATAATTATCTTCCCATCTGAATGAAATGTAAACTATTATCAGTAGCAAATATAAATTTACAATAATTTATGCATTTATAAATTTTTCCCTAATTAATTAATTATTAATAATTATTACACAGGGGACATGAACTCATACCAAAGATGCTATTGGTTTTTCATTAATTACTAACTTCTATGCAATTAATTTATA
>NW_017005452.1:0-202 GCF_001483705.2 Eufriesea mexicana | reverse complement strand
GGATGTATGTATGGATGCGTGGTTGTGTTGATGGATGGATGTATGGATGGATTGAGGTATGGAAGGACGGATGTACGTTTGTATGAATGTATGAATGTATATATGTACGGATGGATGGATGGATGGATGGATCGATGGTTGTATGGATGGGTGCCTGTATGGATGGAAGGATGTATTGTTCGATGGATGTATGGATGGGTGG
>NW_017005451.1:0-202 GCF_001483705.2 Eufriesea mexicana | reverse complement strand
CATTTTCGACTAATATCATGGTGAGCTAACTTTCTTGCATAAATAAGGAGGAAAGATTCAATTCGCGAGCTATAGCGTTCGCAATGTTATAG
The DNA here is from genome assembly GCF_001483705.2 of Eufriesea mexicana. Classification (NCBI taxonomy): domain Eukaryota; kingdom Metazoa; phylum Arthropoda; class Insecta; order Hymenoptera; family Apidae; genus Eufriesea; species Eufriesea mexicana. The sequence goes on along the minus strand of NW_017005451.1, from coordinate 110 downwards.
AATCCGGCAGGAAAGTTCAATTTTATTGACATTTTGGACTAATATCGTGGTGAGCTACCTTTCTCCCATAAATAAGGAGGAAGGATTCAATTGGCGTGCTATAGCCGTCG
>NW_017005450.1:0-202 GCF_001483705.2 Eufriesea mexicana | reverse complement strand
CATATGCAAGGAAGAAAGATTATATTGGCAAGCTGTAACCATTTCAATGCTATAGAATCTGGTTGGAAAGCTCAATTTTATTGATAGTTGCGTCTAATATCGTGGTTGGCTGCCTTTCTTGCATAAATAACTAGGAAAGATACTATTGGCGTCCTATAGCCGCTCAAGTGCGGTAGAATGTGGCTGAAGAATTCAATTTTAT
>NW_017005449.1:0-202 GCF_001483705.2 Eufriesea mexicana | reverse complement strand
ATAGGTTAGGTTAGGGTAGGATATGTTAGGTTAGGTGAGGTTAGGTTTGGTTAGGTTAGGTTAGTTTAGGTTAGGATAGATTAGGTTAGGTTATTTTAGGTTAGCTTAGGTTAGCTTAGGTTAGGTTAGGTTAGGTTACGTTGGGTTAGGTTAGGTTAGGTTAGGTCGGGTGAGGTTACGTTAGGTTATGTCGGGTTAGGTC
>NW_017005448.1:0-202 GCF_001483705.2 Eufriesea mexicana | reverse complement strand
TCCAGTAGTAGGGGTCGTGGCACGATTATCTCCGGGGACGGCAGCAATAGTGGACTCGGCACGAAGGGCTGAGTTAAATTACGTTTGGAGAGGTAAGGTTAATATAAGCTTGGTTAGTGCAGCTTTGACTTTTATGCTGTACATGGCTTTTCGGTGGATCCCTGCGCTCTAGATTACTCTAACATGCTCTGCTTGTCTCTGG
>NW_017005447.1:0-202 GCF_001483705.2 Eufriesea mexicana | reverse complement strand
GATGGTACTAGTTTTTATGTAGATGGACGTGTAAAGGACATATGAAGGTCATAAATATGTTTTTAAATGGAATTACATAATTTTTATTACATCAGCTGATGGTCCTTCATATTATTTACAAAAAAGTATTAACCTATTCATCTTAGAAAATCATTAGTTTAGGAGATATTTTAATTTCACTGTCTATTTACAGAAAAGATTC
>NW_017005446.1:0-202 GCF_001483705.2 Eufriesea mexicana | reverse complement strand
GGCAATACGGCGTATCGAGACTTCGATCTTAATTTAGTCATAGTTGAGCGAAGGATGGTAAACGGGTATGCATCGACAGGTGTCATTGAGGTGACATCTGACCGCAGTGGTCGATTCCACGTGGACGGATAAAACGAAGTAGCGGAATAGAAAGCGGCGTAAAATGTGCACTTTATCCATTTTTTCGTTTTCGAGTGGCGGA
>NW_017005445.1:0-202 GCF_001483705.2 Eufriesea mexicana | reverse complement strand
ACATACATCCATACATAGGAAAATCCGTCAATCCATACCTCAATCCTTCCATTCATCCATCCAACCAAAAAACCATTCATCCATACATACATCCATACATACTTCCATTTTTCCATACATCCATCCATCCGTAGATCCGCCCATCCATACATCCATCGAACCATATATCCATTCATCCGTACTAGCACCGATGCATACATCC
>NW_017005444.1:0-202 GCF_001483705.2 Eufriesea mexicana | reverse complement strand
GAAAATGTCAATAAAATTGAATTTTCCAGCAAGATTCTTTGGCATTGCAATGGCAATAGCACGACAATCGTATCTTTCCGCTTTATTTACGCAAGAAAGATAGCTCACCGCGATATTAGTCGAAACTTTCAATAAAATCGAACTTTGCAGCCAGATTCCAGAGCATGGCAGTGCCTATAGCATGCCAAGAGAATCTTTCCTC
>NW_017005443.1:0-202 GCF_001483705.2 Eufriesea mexicana | reverse complement strand
ATTTTCCAACCACATTTTATATCATTGCAATGACTATAGCACGTCAATAGAATTATTACGGCTTGTTTATGCAAGAAAGGTGGCCCACCACGATATTAGCCTAAAATGTCAGTAAAATTGAATTTTCCAACCACATTCCATATCATCGCAATGGCCATAACACGCAAATAGAATTCTTCCTCCTTATTTATGCAAGAAAGGT
>NW_017005442.1:0-202 GCF_001483705.2 Eufriesea mexicana | reverse complement strand
GACATTTTCGGCTAATATCGTAGTGAGCTAACTTTCATGCATAAATAAGGAGGAAAGATTCTAATGGTGTGCAATAGCCATTGCAGTCCTGTAGTATCTGGCTGGAAAATTCAGTTTTATTGACATTATGGACTAATACCGTTGTGACCTAACCTTATTGCATAAATAAGGAGAAAAGATTCTGATGGCGTGCTATAGGCAT
>NW_017005441.1:0-202 GCF_001483705.2 Eufriesea mexicana | reverse complement strand
GTTTTTTTCCTACGTTTGGATAGGCTAGGAAAGAATAGCTTCGGCTTTCACGATATACACAGCCATTTGGTAGATTTCTGGGTTCCACCGTGCTTTACTATGCTCTGCTCGATTCTGGGGATGCTAGCAATCGTGGTCGCGGCAAGTTAGGTCGAGATATGTTACTATCGATTGGGATAGGTTGCGTTGGGTTAGGTTAGAA
>NW_017005440.1:0-202 GCF_001483705.2 Eufriesea mexicana | reverse complement strand
ATTGCCAACGCAATGCTATAGAATCTGCTTGGAAAACTCGATTTTATTGACATTTTATAATAACATCGTGGTGAGATAACTTTCTTGCATAAATATGGAGGACAGATCCTATTGGCGTCCTATAGGCATCGCAATGCTGCAGAATCTCGATGGAAAATTAAATTTTATTGACATTTTCGACTAATATCGTGGTGAGCTAACA
>NW_017005439.1:0-202 GCF_001483705.2 Eufriesea mexicana | reverse complement strand
TTCTACTAATATTGTGGTGAGCTAACCTTCTTGCATAAATAAGGATGGTAGATTCTATTGGCGTGATATAGCCATTGCATTACTAAAGTATCTGGCAGGAAAATTCAATATTATAGACATTTTGGACAAATATCTGGGCGAGCAATCTTTCTTGCATAAATAAGGAGGAAATAATCTGTTGGCGTGCTATAGGCATTGCAAT
>NW_017005438.1:0-202 GCF_001483705.2 Eufriesea mexicana | reverse complement strand
GATTTTCTCGACAACGGAGCTTCAAATGGAAAAATTTTATTCCTTATTTTCGATTTGTTTTTTCGTGTAGAATGACCTCAGCATCGGTCGTACCACCGTTACTGGGACACCCTGTATATCCTTATGGCTATACACCACAAAGCTAAAGAAGCGGAATTCTATTTCGTACACCCAAGAAAATAGAGCGGAGCAGACATGCGAG
>NW_017005437.1:0-202 GCF_001483705.2 Eufriesea mexicana | reverse complement strand
TACAATGCTATACAATCTGCCTCGAAAATTCAATTTTGTTGACATTTTCGACTAATATCGTGGGGAGGCACCTTTCGTGCATAAATAAGGAGGAAATATTCTATTGGCGCGCTATAGCCATTGTAATGCTATAGTATCCGCCTTGAAAATTCAATTTTATTGACATTTTCGACTAATATCGTGGTGAGGTAACTTTCGTGCA
>NW_017005436.1:0-202 GCF_001483705.2 Eufriesea mexicana | reverse complement strand
AACATCGTGGTGAGATAACTTTCTTGCATATATAAGGAGGAAAGATTCAATTCACTTGCTATATCTGTCGCGATGCTATAGTATCTTGCTGGAAAGTTCAATTTTATTGACATCTCCGACTAATATCGTGGTGAGCTAACTTTCTTGCATAAATAAGGACGAAATATTCTGTTGGCGTGCTATAGGCATTACAATGCTACAG
>NW_017005435.1:0-202 GCF_001483705.2 Eufriesea mexicana | reverse complement strand
GATACCTCACGACGATATTTGTCGAAAACGTTAATAAAATTGAATTTTCCAGACAGATTCTATGGAATTGCAATGGCCACAGCACGGCAATAGTATCTTTTCTCCTTATTTATACAAGAAATTTTGCTCACCACGATACTAGTTTAAAATGTCAATAAAATTACATTTTCCAGACAGATTCTGTAGCATTGCAGTGGCTACA
>NW_017005434.1:0-202 GCF_001483705.2 Eufriesea mexicana | reverse complement strand
TAGCTCTATACAAAATCTATAACCTTCTACAGCGTTGTGAATAGATCGCCTAACGCCTTCAATAAAATGGTAAAGACAGCCATCTACTTGCCAGAGAATAAGTCTATTCAAAATCTATAAGCTGCACAGCTTAGCGATTAGATCGGCTAACACCTTCAATCCAATGGCAAGTACAGCAATGTACTTGCCAGAGAATAGGTCT
>NW_017005433.1:0-202 GCF_001483705.2 Eufriesea mexicana | reverse complement strand
AACCCAAACTAACCTAACGTAACCAAACCTAACCTAACTCAAGCTAACGTTACGAGACCCCTGTTGCTGGCCGCCCCAGATCCAAGCAGGATATATTAGAGTAACGTGGAGAACCAAAATTGCCCGAATAGCGATGTAAATCACAAAAGCGAAAGCTATCCAAGCCAAACATATCCTGGCCTAAGCAAACCGAACGTAACAT
>NW_017005432.1:0-202 GCF_001483705.2 Eufriesea mexicana | reverse complement strand
ATTGCAATTGCATTGCTCTTGAATCTGCCTGGAAAATTCAATTTTATTGACATTTTCGACTAACATCGTGGTGAGCTAGCTGTCTTACATAAATAAGGAGGATGGATTCCTTTGGCGTGCTATTACAATTGCATTGCTATAGGATCCCGCTGGAAAATTCAATTTTACTGACATTTTCGACTAATATCATGGTGAGCTAACT
>NW_017005431.1:0-202 GCF_001483705.2 Eufriesea mexicana | reverse complement strand
CCTGGCGATGTTGTAAGTTTCAGGCGTGCATTTCTTATTTCGTCGCAAGTTACTGGCTTCCAATCGCTGTTTAAGTTTTCTTTTAGATCCTCGATACCGGCAGAGGAATCATCTTTCTGCTCCATAAGTGCCCTCCAGAAAGGTACCATTATATCAGCTGAGGACTCAATCGATCTGTTAAGACCGTCTAATATGGATTTAA
>NW_017005430.1:0-202 GCF_001483705.2 Eufriesea mexicana | reverse complement strand
GTCTTTCCTCCTTATTTATGTATGAAAGTTAGCTCACACCGATATTGGTCGAAATAGCCAATATAATTATATTTTCCAGCCAGATTCTGTTGCACTGCAGGGCTATTGCACGAGAATGGAATTTTTGCTCCTTATTTACGCAAGAAAGTTAGCTCACACCGATATTAGTCGAACTTGTCAATATAATTATATTTTCCAGCCA
>NW_017005429.1:0-202 GCF_001483705.2 Eufriesea mexicana | reverse complement strand
GACTCGAGGAACTGATTTTTGTATTCCGATGGTGAATTAATGCGGATTAATTTCGTTAGTGAATCTGGATCAGGGGTAGATACAGTAGGGATCTGTAAGAAGATTTTAGTGGGCCCTCCAGTTTGTATGGAATTGAGAAATTTTTTAATATACTTCACGTGGACTTTGTACTGATGTGTTTGATAGTAATTTTTATGCTTGA
>NW_017005428.1:0-202 GCF_001483705.2 Eufriesea mexicana | reverse complement strand
CCTCAAGAAATTTGGTTCGTCATTAACCCTCGCCAATTGAGGACGACCTATTGACGATATACAATTTCAATACCTTCTTTCGCAATTTTTATAGCGTATTCAGATTTGCTCCTCAATGCTTAAGAAAAATGGCGACAATATGGTAAGGAGCTCTAAGAAAGCTGTCAAAATAAAGGCGAGGAGTAATAATGAAATACGTGAG
>NW_017005427.1:0-202 GCF_001483705.2 Eufriesea mexicana | reverse complement strand
CTGCTCGACTCTTGGAAGGACAGAAGTAGTGCCCCGGCAGGCTATAATGAGCTAGGCTACGTTCGGTTAGATTATATTTGCATGCGTTAGGTTTGGAAGCCCCCGACTTGCGCGCTACACACTGCCATTGTATGGATTCCTGCTTTTGACTCTCCTCTGATATGCTCATCCTGGCGACGAGGAGAACAGCAATTGTGTACCA
>NW_017005426.1:0-202 GCF_001483705.2 Eufriesea mexicana | reverse complement strand
TGGGATACGTTGGGATGCGTTCGTGTATATTACGTTTGGATAGGATAGGATAGGATATCTTTGCCTTCTCTGCTTTAGACTGCTAATCCGTGGATGTCTACGGTCCACGGTGCCCTAATATGCTCTGCATGTCACTGCGAAGGCCAGCAATAGTGCTGGTGGCACGTTTGTTTGACCTATGTTCCGTTCACTTTGGTTAGGA
>NW_017005425.1:0-202 GCF_001483705.2 Eufriesea mexicana | reverse complement strand
GTCAAAGCTACCCACGCCTAACCCAAACCAACAGGACACAGCCAAACAGCCTGACACAACGTATCGTGTCGGGATCACCATTGTTGCACTCCCCAGAGCCGAGCAGGGGACATTAGAGCACAGTAGAGCGAGGGAATCTACCTAATAGCAGTCTACAGCACAAAAGTTGTAGCTATCCTGACCAAACATGTCCAAGCCCAAC
>NW_017005424.1:0-202 GCF_001483705.2 Eufriesea mexicana | reverse complement strand
ACATCCATACATACGTAAATCCGTCAATCCATACCTCAATCCGTCCATTCATCCATCCATCCACACAGCCCGCCGTCCATACATCCATTCGTCCATACATCCATATATCGGTAAATCCATCCATTCCTACTTCCGTCTATCGATACATCCATCCATGCATACATGCAAACATATATGCATCCATACATCCATACATACCAAC
>NW_017005423.1:0-202 GCF_001483705.2 Eufriesea mexicana | reverse complement strand
AACGTAACATAACCCAACATAACGTGCGGCGACCAAGCTGATGGCATCCCGAGAGTGGAGTAGAGTATAGTAGAGCAATGTAGTGCTCAGAAATCCACAGACATAAAGTGTATGCCACAAAAGTCAAAGCCATCCTAAGCAAACATTACCAAACCTAACCTAACCAAACGTACCTAGATAAACCAAACGAGTAAGGACCACT
>NW_017005422.1:0-202 GCF_001483705.2 Eufriesea mexicana | reverse complement strand
TAATATACTTTGCTCGACCCTGGGGTGGCCATTAATAATTGCCTCGCACGTTAGGTTGTGTTGGGCTACGTTTGGTTAGGCCACGAATGCTTGCGTTATGTTCGGATAGCTTTAACTTCTCTGCCATGCACTGCGATTCCATTGATTTCTGCGCTCTACTCTCCTCTAATATAATCCGCTTGGCTCAGGGGTGGCCAGAAAT
>NW_017005421.1:0-202 GCF_001483705.2 Eufriesea mexicana | reverse complement strand
GAAATTGTAGCTGCTGTGTGTTAGGCTGGGTTAGGTTACGTTTAGTTAGTTTATGTCAGCAGAAGCAAGGTTCGAATAGCTTTGGTTTTTCTGCTATATACAGTGACTCTATGGAATTCTGTAGTGTATTGCGTGCTATAAATCTCTGCTTGCGTCTCCGGACGCTAAGAACAGTTGTCGCGGCAAGATGGGGTGAGTTATG
>NW_017005420.1:0-202 GCF_001483705.2 Eufriesea mexicana | reverse complement strand
ATATACATACATCAATACACCCATCCATCCGTCCATACATCCATACACTGGGACATCCATAAATTCGTACATCCATACGTCCAGACATCCATACATCCATACATCCATCCACCCATCCATCCATGCATCCATAGAGACGTCAATACATACATCCTCACATACACCATCACATTCATCCAAACATACATCCATAGATAAATAC
>NW_017005419.1:0-202 GCF_001483705.2 Eufriesea mexicana | reverse complement strand
TTCAAAACCTATAAGTTGCCATAGCTTGGTGATTAGATCGCCTAACGCCTGCAATCCAATGGCCTGTACAGTCATCTACTTGCCAGAGAATAGGTCCATTCAAAATCAATAAACTGTTATAGCTTGGAGAATGGATCGCCTAATGCCTTCAATCCAATGGCAAGTGCAGCCATCAATTTGCCAGAGAATAAGTCTCTTCAAA
>NW_017005418.1:0-202 GCF_001483705.2 Eufriesea mexicana | reverse complement strand
TGCGGTCACTGCATTGCTATAGTATCTGACCGGAAAGCTCATTATCGACTAATATGTATGTTTGCATACATTTCGGCATAAATAAGGAGGAAGCATTATATTAGTTTGCTATAGCCACAGCATTGCAATAGAATCTGATTGAAAAGATCAATTCTATTGACATTCTCGACTAATATCGCGGTGAGAAAGCTTTTCTGAATAA
>NW_017005417.1:0-202 GCF_001483705.2 Eufriesea mexicana | reverse complement strand
CGATATTAGTCGAAAATGTCACTAAAATTAAATTTTCCAGCCCGATTCTGTAGCATTGCAATGTAAATAGCACGACAATAGAATCTTTCCTACTTGTTCAAGCAAGACAGTTACCTCACCCCGATATTATACGAGAATGTCAATAAAATTGAATTTTCCATCCACTTTCTATAGCACTGCAACGGGTAAAGCGCGCAAATAG
>NW_017005416.1:0-202 GCF_001483705.2 Eufriesea mexicana | reverse complement strand
TTAGATCACCACGATATTAGTCGAAAATGTCATTAAAATTGAATTTTCCAGCCAGATTCTATACCATAAGAATGGCTATAGCACGCCAATAGAATATTTCATTCCTGTTTATGCAAGAAGGTTAGATCACCACGATATGAGACCAAAAATGTCCATAAAATTGGATTCTCCAGCCAGATTATATAGCATTGCAATGGCTACT
>NW_017005415.1:0-202 GCF_001483705.2 Eufriesea mexicana | reverse complement strand
AGGCCAGCTGGTCTCTCGTCATCGGTAGGCGCGAGAAGCGAGCGCAGCGGCAGGCGGGCGCTGCCCCGCAACTGCCCGCGAGAGAGCCCACGAGTGCGCCGAAGGGAGCCGCCGGAAAGACGGGGCGCCGATCCGCGGAGATGAGCTCCGCCCGCGCGCCTCCCGCGACCACCGCGAAGACCGTAACGATGCACGGTCACGA
>NW_017005414.1:0-202 GCF_001483705.2 Eufriesea mexicana | reverse complement strand
CGCTATAACTGGCTTCCCCAAAGACATGAAGGACATACTAGAGCACAGTGGAGAGTACAAATCAACGGAATAGCAGTCTAAAACACGAAAGTAAAATCTATCCAAACATAACCCACGCTAACATAACGTAAACGAAAGTAACCTAACTCAACCTAGCGGACCGAGACCACACTCGCTGGCTTCCCCTGCGCCAAGCAGGGCA
>NW_017005413.1:0-202 GCF_001483705.2 Eufriesea mexicana | reverse complement strand
GAATCTTTCCTCCGTATTTATGCAAGAAAGATACCTCACCACGATATTAGTAGAACATGTCAAGAAAGTTGAATTTTCGATGCAGATTCTATAGCATTGTAATTGCTATTTCACGGCAAAAGTATCTTTCCTCCTTATTTATACAAGAAAATTATCACACAACGATATTAGGCGAAAATGTTAATAAAATTGAATTTTCCAA
>NW_017005412.1:0-202 GCF_001483705.2 Eufriesea mexicana | reverse complement strand
TACCCTATCCTATCATATCCAACCACAGCATAACCGAACGTAACATATCACAACTTAACGTACTGCGACCGCTATTTCTAGCGTCCTAACTGTCGTGCCGAACATATTAGAGGATGGTAGTGCGCTGAAATCCATAGAGTCGCAGTGCATAGCAAAGAAAGTCTTAGCTACACAAACCTAACACAAGCAGACATAGACCGAT
>NW_017005411.1:0-202 GCF_001483705.2 Eufriesea mexicana | reverse complement strand
GTGAATACTTTACCATTGATACACTATCATTGTTTTAGAAGAAGAAATAGGTGTTACTAATAATTGCTATTTGTCAACTCTAAATATAGCATGACGAGACTCATACAGAACAAGTGAACCCTTTATTATAGGTACACTATCGATGTTTTAGACAGTGGAATAGGTATAGGTACACTATCAATGTTTTAGAGAGTGGAATAGG
>NW_017005410.1:0-202 GCF_001483705.2 Eufriesea mexicana | reverse complement strand
TGGTTGTATGGTAGTATGAATGGATGGCCTTGTGGATGTGTGGATGTATGAATGTATGTATGGGTGGATGTACGGATGGATAGATGTATGGATCGATGAATGTATGGATGGTTGCTAGTATGGATTGTTGGATGTATGATTCGAAGGATGTATGGATGGGTGGATGTATGAATGGATGGATGTTTGGAGAAATGGATGTACG
>NW_017005409.1:0-202 GCF_001483705.2 Eufriesea mexicana | reverse complement strand
AAAGTAGATGGCTGTACTTGCCATTGGATTGAAGGCGTTAGGCGATCTATTCACGAAGCTGTAGCAGGTTATAGATTTTGAATATACCTATCTTCTGGCAAGTAGATGTATGTACTTGCCATTGAATTGAAGGCGTTAGGCGAATTATTCACCAAACTATAACGGATTATACATTTTGTATAGACCTGTTCTCTGGCAAGTA
>NW_017005408.1:0-202 GCF_001483705.2 Eufriesea mexicana | reverse complement strand
ATGGATGTATATATGTATGGATGTATGGATTGATGGATGTATGGTTGGATGGAGGTATGGATGAATGGATTTGTGGATGCATGGATGTATGAATGTATGGATGCATGGATGGATGAATGTATGTGTGGATGGATGTATAGATGTATGTATGTATGGATGTCTGCATGTATGGATGTATGTATGTGTGTATGTATGGATGTAA
>NW_017005407.1:0-202 GCF_001483705.2 Eufriesea mexicana | reverse complement strand
TTATTAATAATTAATTAATTAGGGACAAATTTCTATCGAAAAATATATGTGAAAGTTCGCGAAGGATCTGGCTTTGCGATGGTATTATAAAAATTCATAAATTGATCACAGATATTGAGTAATTAGTGAATTTTCCACAGCCGATTTGATTTATTAAAATATATTCGGAGCACATAACCAGAGTTAGTAAACTGATATCAGA
>NW_017005406.1:0-202 GCF_001483705.2 Eufriesea mexicana | reverse complement strand
CATCTCAAGAATCTCATCAGAACATGCTTAGATAGCTCGAAAGTGGTCCAACACCTCACATTAGTCTACTCGCATTAAGCCTACTCTTTAACTTCACCTTTTTACCAAAGATCAATGAAATGCAAAGACTCTATTGTCCAAAACTCCCACAAATGCACTCAATACCTAAAGACATCTCAAGAATCTCATCAGACCATGCTTA
>NW_017005405.1:0-202 GCF_001483705.2 Eufriesea mexicana | reverse complement strand
AGTCTTTCCTGCTTATTTATGCAACAAAATTACCTCACCATGATATTAGTCGAGTATGTCAATGAAATTGAATTTTCTAGACAGATTCTATAGAATTGCAAAGGCTGTAGCATGCCAATAGTATCTTTCCTCCTCACTTATGCAACAAAACTAGCTCGCCGCGATAAAAGTCGAAAATGTCCATAAAATTCAATTTTCCATT
>NW_017005404.1:0-202 GCF_001483705.2 Eufriesea mexicana | reverse complement strand
AACCAATGGCGTCTTCGACAACAATTCAAACATTTGGTAGAATAATAATTAATAATTAATTAATTAGGGACAAATTCATATCAAAAGTTATATGTGAAAATTCTCGAAGGATCTGCCTTTACGATTCAATTATAAAAGTTCATAAATTAAACCCAGAAATTGAGCAATTTGTTAATTTTCTAGTACTGTATGAAAATTCAAG
>NW_017005403.1:0-202 GCF_001483705.2 Eufriesea mexicana | reverse complement strand
AACCAATCGTAACATAACTAAACGTAACCTAACGCAACCTAATGTGCTGCGGCCGCTATTTTTGCCCACCCCAGAGGCTAGCAGGACATTCTAGAGCACAGTAGAGCGTAGAAAGCCACCGAATAGCAGTGTACAGCAAAAAAGTTCTAGCTATCCTATCGAAACATGGCCTAAAGCAACCTAGCTGAACGTAACATGACTC
>NW_017005402.1:0-202 GCF_001483705.2 Eufriesea mexicana | reverse complement strand
GCTATTCGGTGGACTTCCGATTCTACTGTGCTCTAATATGTTCTGCTTGGCCCTGGAGAGGCAGGCAGTACAGGGCGCGTCAGGTCATGTTGAATTGCACTACGTTCGCATAGGTTAGGTTAGGTCTGGTCAGGTCAGGGTACGTTTGGCTTTTCTGCCGTACACTGCAATGCGGTGGATTCCCGTGCTCTGCTGCGATGTA
>NW_017005401.1:0-202 GCF_001483705.2 Eufriesea mexicana | reverse complement strand
GATCTTTGATCCTATCTTCGATGCATTAGAGAGATTAAAACTTCACTATGGAACGAAATTATCGGTAATTCAATAGATCTCCGATTACATCTCTGGTATATTAGAGAGATGAAAATAGAATTTGAAGGTGAAAACATTGTTTGAAAAATATATATTTTCAAGAACATCCGTAGCTATCACGTGAACAACTCACGAAAGGATG
>NW_017005400.1:0-202 GCF_001483705.2 Eufriesea mexicana | reverse complement strand
ATCGCCTAACGCCTTCAAACAATGGCAAGTACAGCCATCTACTTGCCAGAGAATATGTCTATTAAAGATCTATAACCCACTTCAGCTTGGTGAATAGATCGCCTAACGCCTTCAATCCAATTGCAAATACAGCCATCTTCTTTCCAGAGAATAAGTCTATTCAAAATTTATGAACTGTCACAGCTTGGCGAATAGATCGCCT
>NW_017005399.1:0-202 GCF_001483705.2 Eufriesea mexicana | reverse complement strand
CAACCATACATACATACATACATACATACATACATACATCAATACAACCATACATACATCTATACATACATCGATACATACATCCACACATCCTTCCTTCCATACATCCATCCATTCATACATCCAGCCATCCATACACCCATACATACATCGATACATACATCCATACATCCATCCATCCATACATTCATCCACTCATACA
>NW_017005398.1:0-202 GCF_001483705.2 Eufriesea mexicana | reverse complement strand
ACTGTGCTGTATTATGCTCTGCTTGGTTCCTGGGCGGACAGCAATAGTCGACTCCGCACGTTATTCTGGGTTAAGCTGCGCTCGTTTAGGTTATGATATTTTGGGTTAGGTTTGGATAGCTTCGACTTTCGTGGCATATTCTGTTCTTCGGCGGTTTTCTGCGATCTACTTTGCTGTACAATGATCTGCTTTTCTCTCTTGA
>NW_017005397.1:0-202 GCF_001483705.2 Eufriesea mexicana | reverse complement strand
GCGCTGATGTTCGGTGCGATATTGCGTTCTACTGTGGTCTATTTTGTTCTGATTCACCTGGGGTGGCCCGCAATAGAGGTCTCGGCACGTTAGCTTGTGATAGGTTACGTATGGTTATGTTAGGCTTGGTTAGGTTAAAACATGGTAGCCTTTACTTTTGCGCTATACACTTCCACTCGGTGGATTTCTGCGCCCTACATTG
>NW_017005396.1:0-202 GCF_001483705.2 Eufriesea mexicana | reverse complement strand
TAGTTTTGACTTTTGTGCTATATTCTGCTGATAGCTATATATCTGCTCCCTACAGTGCTTTAACATTCTCGGCCTGGCTCTGGGAGGGCCTGCAATACTGGTCTTGACAAGTTATGTTGGGTCAGGCTTCGTCCTGTTTGCTTGGGCTAGGTAATGTTTGGGCAGGATAGCTTTAACTTTTGTGCTGTACGCTGCTATTCGG
>NW_017005395.1:0-202 GCF_001483705.2 Eufriesea mexicana | reverse complement strand
AACGAATTGCTTTAATATTTTTAATTCTGGTACACGAGTTTCGAGTTTGTTTTGTACGTATTCCTAGATAAGTTGACAGAAGCCAGGTACTTTTTACATAGTATGCTCAGGCTATAATAAAATTTCCATTATTCTTAGAATATAATGAATTATTGAATCAAAGTGCACTTTTCATTTCGTAATATTCTCTATTTACTTATGT
>NW_017005394.1:0-202 GCF_001483705.2 Eufriesea mexicana | reverse complement strand
GATATTATTCGAAAATGTCAATAAAATTGAATTTTCCAGCCAGATTCTATAGCATTGCGAAGGTTATAGCAAGGCAGTAGAATCATTCATCCCTATTTATGCAAGAAAGTCAGCTCATCTCGATATTAGTCGAAAATGTCACTAAAATTTAATTTCCCAACCAGATTCTATAGGATTGCAATGGCTATAGCACTCCAGAAGG
>NW_017005393.1:0-202 GCF_001483705.2 Eufriesea mexicana | reverse complement strand
TGGTGCGGTTGGGTTTGGTTACGTACGGTTAGGGTGGCTTCGACTTTTGCGCTATGCACTGCTGTTCGGACGACTACATCGTTCTACATTTCTCTACTCTAATCTGCTTAGCCCTCGTGGCGACAGCGGTCGTGGCTCTCTAAATTGGGTCACGTTACGTCTGCTTTTGTTACGTTTGGTTAGGGTAAGAGTGCATAGCTAT
>NW_017005392.1:0-202 GCF_001483705.2 Eufriesea mexicana | reverse complement strand
TCTATTCACCAAGCTGTAGGAGGTTATAGATTTTGATTAGACCTGATCTCTGGCAAGTAGATGACTGTACTAGCCATTGGATTGAAGGAGTTAGGCGCCCTATTCAGCAAGCTATAGCAGATTATAGATTTTGAATAGCTCTATTCTCTGGCAAGTAGATGGCTCTACTTGCCATTGGATTGAAGGCGCTAGGCGTTCTATT
>NW_017005391.1:0-202 GCF_001483705.2 Eufriesea mexicana | reverse complement strand
TTTGGATATGTTTCGTGTGGCTAGGTTAGGAGGGGCTTCTTCGGCTTTTGTGCTCTTCACTGGCATTCGGTGGATTTCTGCGCTCCGATGTGCTCCAATATGCACTGATTTGCTGTGGAGGGGAGAGACATATTTGTCCCGTCACGTTATAATTCGTTACACTACGTTTACGTAGGATATGTCAGACCAAGTTAGGTCAGGG
>NW_017005390.1:0-202 GCF_001483705.2 Eufriesea mexicana | reverse complement strand
AACCAAACCCACCAAGACGTAACAAAGCTCAACATGAGGTGCCGCGACCACTACTCCTGGCCTTCCCAGAGCAAAGCAGAATGCGGTAGAGCGAAGTAGATCACAGAAGTACACCGAATAAGATTGTACAGCACTAAGTTCAAAGTTATTCTAACAATACTTAGCCAAACGTAACCTAACCAAGCGTAACCAAACCAAAGCT
>NW_017005389.1:0-202 GCF_001483705.2 Eufriesea mexicana | reverse complement strand
TACATCCGTACAACCGTCCATCCATATCTCAATCCATCCAAATATACATTCATCCATACATCCATCCATCCATACCTCCACCCATCCATACATCCACCGATCCATACGTCCATCCATCCATGCATCAATCCACCAATCCATCCATCTATCCATACATACATCCATGCAACATTCCATCCATCCATCCATCCATACATCCATA
>NW_017005388.1:0-202 GCF_001483705.2 Eufriesea mexicana | reverse complement strand
AGATACCTGGATCGCCGCCCACCTCACTTACCCACTGGCGCAGGTGACTGAAAAATTTACAATTCATGTAGTGGGGAACCAACAACCGCACAGAGAAGCGTTCGTAAGGACGGCTGGACTCGTGGACATCGGCGACCCTGCACGATGTATAATATTCGTCGTGTTGACAAAAACTGTGGCGCGCGTCGACCTGGGGGGAGAA
>NW_017005387.1:0-202 GCF_001483705.2 Eufriesea mexicana | reverse complement strand
TCTGGCATGTAGATGGCTGTATTTGCCATCGGATTGAAGGCATAGGCGGTCTATTCACCAAGCCGTAGGAGGTTATAGATTCTGATTAGACCAAATCTCTGGCAAGTAGATGGCTCTACTTGCCATTGGTTGAAGGCGATAGGCGACCTATTCACCAAGCTATAACAGATTATAGGTTCTGAGTAGACCAATTCACTGGCAA
>NW_017005386.1:0-202 GCF_001483705.2 Eufriesea mexicana | reverse complement strand
TGGCCTATTTTGTTCACACAGGATGTAAATTCCAAATAAATTCTGGAGCAATCAGTGCATAGTACGGTTATGGCTTGAGATATTTCCAATTCCCCGTACTGTACTTCTTATTTCTACCAATATAGCACCGCAACAGTTGGTTCAGTCTGTTCAATGATGTCTTAAATTCTATAACAACTCTAGAATGTCAAAATACAGGTTC
>NW_017005385.1:0-202 GCF_001483705.2 Eufriesea mexicana | reverse complement strand
ACTATCAGGGGGATTCCTACGCAACACAGAGCTCTAATATTTTCCGCTCGGCTCTGGAAGTCCGGCAAAGGTAGTCTCGGAACGCTATCATGAGTCATGCTGTGTCAGGTTAGGATGGGTTGGGCTAATTTTGGTCAGAGTAGCTAAAAATTTTTTGCTGTAAACTGCCATTCTGTGAATCTCTGGGCTCCACTGTGCTCTT
>NW_017005384.1:0-202 GCF_001483705.2 Eufriesea mexicana | reverse complement strand
GCCACTGCACGTTATGTTGTGTCATGTTTCGATTGGTTACGTTGGGTCAGGCTAATTTTGATCGGTATTGCTTTAACCTATGTGCTGTACACTGCTATACTGTGGATATCTGCGCCCTACGGTGCTCTAGTATGTCCTGCTTGGACATGAGAAGCGCAGCAATTTCGGTCTCCGCACGTTAGGTTGGGTTATTCTAAGTTTG
>NW_017005383.1:0-202 GCF_001483705.2 Eufriesea mexicana | reverse complement strand
AATACTATTGGCGTGCTATTGCCATTGCAGTGCTATATAATCTGGCTGGAAAATTCAATTTTCCTGACATTTTCGGACAATACTGTGGTGAGCTGACCTCCTTGCATAGATAAGGAGCAAAGATTCAATTGGCGTGCATTAGCCATCGCAATGCTATAGAATCTGCATGGAAAATTCAATTTCATTGACATTTTCAAATAAT
>NW_017005382.1:0-202 GCF_001483705.2 Eufriesea mexicana | reverse complement strand
CGCCAAACGCCTTCAATCTAATGGCAAGTACAGCCATCTACTTGCCAGAGTATAGGTCTATTCGAAATATATAATCAGTTATAGCTTCGTGAATAGGTCCCAAACGCCTTCAATCCAATGGCAAGTACAGACATCTACGTGTCAGAAAATAGGTCTATTCAAAATCTATAACCTCTTAAAGCTTGGTGAATAGATCGCCTTA
>NW_017005381.1:0-202 GCF_001483705.2 Eufriesea mexicana | reverse complement strand
CCCAGAGACCAGCATATGCTAGCACAGGAATGCAGTGCACAGGTATCGGCCGAAAAGTAGTGCATAGCAGAAGAGTCAAAGCTATGCTAGCGTAACATAATCAAACCTCACGCAACAAAGCGAAATATAACACAAACTTGCGTGCCGACACCACCATTTCTGGCCTCCGCAGAGCCAAGCAGAACGTACTTGAGCACAGGAG
>NW_017005380.1:0-202 GCF_001483705.2 Eufriesea mexicana | reverse complement strand
CAGCAATAGTGGTCCCGGCACGTTATGTTGCGTCATGTTACATTCGGTTAGGTTGTGTGAGGTAAAGCTTGGTCAGGGTAGACTTAATGTTTGTTCTGTAGTCTGCTATTCGGTAGATTTGTGCGCTTTACTGTGCTCCAGTGTGTCCTGCTTTGCTCTGGGGAGGGCAGCAATGCCAGTCTCGGCACTATCGGTTGGTTTA
>NW_017005379.1:0-202 GCF_001483705.2 Eufriesea mexicana | reverse complement strand
CTGGAAGCTTTGGTTAAAGGCTTTAGACACTTAACAAATAATGTCTCCACTCGTCCAGTCAAGGTAACAGGTATGCCAAACGTAAGTGGTGAGTTCGTCTTCCTATTGATTGTGAATAATATTGGATACCTCTTTCGGTGATGGTGGATGGTTTGAATAATTTGGGTCTGCCTATCGTCTTAGGGGTGATATATTAGGACTT
>NW_017005378.1:0-202 GCF_001483705.2 Eufriesea mexicana | reverse complement strand
CGGCGTATTTCTGCGCTCTGCTGTCATCTGCTACGTTCGACTTTGCGCTGAGGAGGCCAGAAACAGCGGTCTCGTCTCGTTAGGCTTAGTTAGTCTGCGTTTGGTTATGTCAGGTTTGGTCAGGTATGGTTAGGACATGCTTGACGTTTGTGCTATTCGCTGCTCTCTGGAGACCTCCTGCGCTCTGTGCTGCTCTAGTATA
>NW_017005377.1:0-202 GCF_001483705.2 Eufriesea mexicana | reverse complement strand
TTGTACTACAACAACCATGCTGTGCCAATACTTATGTCCAACACTGTATGTAGTATTAACCTCGTGTTAAATTCGTGTAAGATTCACTCCTCGAAATAATCTAATTTTCCCCTTTTTCTTAAATCGTAATGGAATGTAAATAAAATGGTGTGATATTTTTTACTAATTATTCTCGATCCATCGATCATAATATTATATTTAC
>NW_017005376.1:0-202 GCF_001483705.2 Eufriesea mexicana | reverse complement strand
GACGTTTCGAGATGCTTGCACGTGCGTCGAGACCGACGCGGTGTCACGTTGACCCAGTTCACAGGGGCTACAAGCTCTTCCCTCCGCTTCCGGTGCATCCGTTTCCGCGAATCGGCTGCGCCCGGTCGCGCGTGCACTACCCTCGCGCACCCCTGCCTCGACCACGGAGCGTGCCGATCTCGAACGCACGCTCGCCCCTGTT
>NW_017005375.1:0-202 GCF_001483705.2 Eufriesea mexicana | reverse complement strand
ATATGTATGGATGCATGGCGGGATGGATGGATTGGTGGATGGATGTATGGATGGAAGGAAGTATGGATCGATGGATGTATGGTTGGCTGGATGATTGGATCGATGGATGTATGGATGTATGGATGTATGGTTGGGTGGATGATTGGATCGATGGATGTATGGATGTATGGATGTACGTATGGATGTATGTATGGATGGCTGG
>NW_017005374.1:0-202 GCF_001483705.2 Eufriesea mexicana | reverse complement strand
ATCCTTCTGGATTGCTATAGCCATTGCAATGCAGTAGAATCTAGCTGGAAAACTCAATTTTATGGACATCTTTGTCTAATATCGTGCAGAGCTAACTTCCTTGCGTAAATAAGGAGGAAGGATTCTATTGTCGTGCTAATGCCATTGCAATGCTATAGAATCTGGCTGTAAAGTTCAATTTTATTGACATTTTGACTAATAT
>NW_017005373.1:0-202 GCF_001483705.2 Eufriesea mexicana | reverse complement strand
ATAGCACAGAAGTCATAGCTATCCCAGCCTAACCTGACCAGACATAATATAACCAAACGTAACATAACTGAATCTAACGTGACGAGATCAGTACTGCTGGCCTTCCCAGAGCCAAGCAGAGCACACTAGAGGAGAGTAGATAGCAGAAGTCCACCGAAAAGCAGTGTAAGGCACAGAAGTGAGATCCATTCTGCCATAACCT
>NW_017005372.1:0-202 GCF_001483705.2 Eufriesea mexicana | reverse complement strand
GCTAAGGTCAGTTCAGGCCAGTTCAGGTCAGGCCAGGTCAGGCAAGGTCAGGCTGGGTCAGGTAAGGTCTGGTCAGGACAGGCAAGGTCGCGTCTAGTGAGGTCTGGTCATTTCAGTTCAGGACAGGACATGTCAGGCAATGTCAGGTCAGGTCAGGTCAGGTCAGGTCAGGTCAGGTCAGGTCTGGTCAGGTCAGGTCAGG
>NW_017005371.1:0-202 GCF_001483705.2 Eufriesea mexicana | reverse complement strand
TTGAGAGTAGGACTCAGAAATCAATAGAATCGCAGTGCACATCTGATAAGTCAAAGTTATCCGAGACACCCCAAACCAGGAGAACATAACCAAACATAGCATAACTCATCCTAACGAGCAGAGACCGCTATTGCTGCCCTCCCAGTGTCAAGCAGGACATACTAGAGGAGGGTAGGACGCGGAAATCAGCAGAATAGCTGTG
>NW_017005370.1:0-202 GCF_001483705.2 Eufriesea mexicana | reverse complement strand
TAAGCTAGTAATCTTACTATTTATTTTACTTCACTACAAGTCTTAATGTAACATTTATATATTCCAACATTAATATAAGATTAAACATACATTTTGCTATATTTTACTATAATATATATTATATTGACTACAATATTTCCAACAATCTTTGTACACTAGTACAATTCTAAATTATTCCACCTTCATGTATGTACACTAAAAA
>NW_017005369.1:0-202 GCF_001483705.2 Eufriesea mexicana | reverse complement strand
AAGTTGAAGCAATCCTTACCAAACTTATCCAAACCCAAACTAACCGATCGCAACATGACACAAGGTAACGTGTAGAAAACACTATTGCTGCTCTTCCCAGAGATAGGCTGAAAATATTAAAGACCCGTGGGGCGCAGATATCCACCTAATAGCAGACTATGGCGCGAAAGTCAAAGCTACCCTCACCTAACGTGGCCAATCC
>NW_017005368.1:0-202 GCF_001483705.2 Eufriesea mexicana | reverse complement strand
AAAATGTCAATAAAATTGAATTTCCCATCCAGATACTATAGATTTGCAATGGCCATAGCTGGCAAATAGAATCTATCCTCCGCATATATGCAAGAAAGCTGCCTCACGACGATATGAGACGAAAATGTCAATAAAGTTGAATTTTCGAGGCATATTCTTTAGCATTGTAATGGCTATTGCACGGCAATAGTATCATTCATCC
>NW_017005367.1:0-202 GCF_001483705.2 Eufriesea mexicana | reverse complement strand
TCGAAAATGTCTATAAAATTGAATATTCCTTCCAGATTCTAGAGCATTGCAATGGCTACAGCTGGCCAATAGAATATTTCCTCCTTGTTTATGCATGAAAGCTTGCTCACCACAATATTAGTCGAAAATGTAAACAAAATTGTATTTTCCAGCATCAATCTATATCATTGCAATGGCTATAGCACTCAAAAACCTTCTTTCC
>NW_017005366.1:0-202 GCF_001483705.2 Eufriesea mexicana | reverse complement strand
TCGCCACGACTACGTCGTTCCAGGAGACCGCCATGAATCCCTCACCGCTGTGAAGCAGCGTTGTTGCGGTTATCCGCAGTATTCCCCTTGCGATGATTGCCACGGAGCCGTCCCGATCTCCGAACCACCTATCCTGATCGAGCATACGGTACGGCTCTGCGGTAACTGCCAACCCGACACCCAGCTTACCGAGCGTCTGTAG
>NW_017005365.1:0-202 GCF_001483705.2 Eufriesea mexicana | reverse complement strand
TTGTGACAAAAATTATCCTCTGAAAAAGTCTTTTAAAAGTTGAAATGTTTAAAAATAAGTCTTCCAAAGAATTTATTATACTAATTTAAGCAGCAGTCCATTATATTTCGTTTTACCCTAAAACTAAGTACCAACTTCTTCAGTTTAAAAATTTCATTAAAATTTTTAATAGTAAGTTAGTTAATTATACATGAATTTTGTA
>NW_017005364.1:0-202 GCF_001483705.2 Eufriesea mexicana | reverse complement strand
TACGGTGTTCCAATCTGCCAGAGATTCGAGCTAGGGTTGCTCGCAGCTGAATTCCGAGGCTCTATCTATCGAGACCGAATCCTTAAATCATCGAATTATCCGCAAATGTTCGCAGGGTAACCGATTCGTTGCACTTCTAGAATTTTTAAATATTCTTTTGGATATTAATTTGTTATGTTCTGTCAAGGATGCTCGAATTATT
>NW_017005363.1:0-202 GCF_001483705.2 Eufriesea mexicana | reverse complement strand
TTATGCAAGAAAGTCAGTTCACCCCGATATTAGCCGAAACTGTGTATATATTTATATTTTCCATCCAGACACTATGGCATTGCAACGGCTATAGCACGCCAAAGGAATTTTTTCTCCTTACTTATGCAAGGAGGTTGCCTCACCACGATATTAAGCGAAAATGTAAATAAAATTGAATTTTCCAGCCAGTTTCGGTAGCACT
>NW_017005362.1:0-202 GCF_001483705.2 Eufriesea mexicana | reverse complement strand
TGGTGAATAGATCGCCTAACGCATTCAATCCAATGGCCAGTACAGCCATCCACTTGCCAGAGATTATGTCTATACAAAACCAATTGTCTGTTATAGCTTGTCGAATAGATCGCTTAACGCCATCAATCCACTGGCAAGGGCAGGCATCAACTTGCCAGAGAATAAGTCTATTCAAAATCTATAACCTGTTATAGCTTGGTGA
>NW_017005361.1:0-202 GCF_001483705.2 Eufriesea mexicana | reverse complement strand
ATAGGTCTATTCAAAATCTATAATCTGCGACAGCTTGGTAAATAGATCGCCTACCGCCTTCAACACAATGGCAAGTACACACATCTACTTACCAGAAAATATGTCTATTCAAGATCTATAATACGTTATAGCTTTGTGAATACATCGCCTAACGCCTTCCATCCAATGACAAGTACAGCCATCTACTTGCCAGAGAATAGGA
>NW_017005360.1:0-202 GCF_001483705.2 Eufriesea mexicana | reverse complement strand
ATTGAAATTTTCGACTAATGTGGTGAGCTAACTTTCATGCATAAGCAATGAGGAAAGATTCTAATGGCGAGCAGTTGCCATTGCAATTCAGCAGAATATGGCTGGAAAGTCCAAGTTTGTTGACATTTTCGGCTAATATCGTGGTGAGCTAACTTCCCTGCGTAAGTAAGGAGGAAAGATGCTTTTTACTGCTATAGCCATT
>NW_017005359.1:0-202 GCF_001483705.2 Eufriesea mexicana | reverse complement strand
GCTTGGGTAGGTTTTGCTAGGATACGTTTTACAAAGTTAGGATAGGTTAGGTTTGGTTAGGTTCGGTTAGATCAGATTAGGTCAGGTCTGATCAGGTCCGGTCAGGTCAGGTCATGTCAGGCCAGGGCAGATCAGGTCTGGTCAGTCAGTTCATGTCAGGTCAGGGCAGGTCAGGCCAGGCAATGTCAGGTCGGGTCAGGTC
>NW_017005358.1:0-202 GCF_001483705.2 Eufriesea mexicana | reverse complement strand
ATAGATCGCCAAACGCCTTCAATCTAATGGCAAGTACAGCCATCTACTTGCCTGACCATAGGTACTTTCAAAATCTATAACCTGTTATAGCTTGGAGAATAGATCTCCTATTGCCTTCAATCCAATGGCTAGTACAGCTATCTACTTGGCAGAGAATAGGTCTGTTCAAAATCTATATCCTGTTACAGCTTGGTGAATAGAT
>NW_017005357.1:0-202 GCF_001483705.2 Eufriesea mexicana | reverse complement strand
GCCGCGTCATGTTTAGTTAGGCTACGTTTGGTTAGGTTAGGCAAGGTCAGGTTAGGTTTGGTTGTGTTTGACTTATGAGCCATACACAACAATGCGGAGGATTTCTGCGCTCTTGTGTGCTCTAATATTTTCAGCTTGTCCCCGTGGCGGCCAGCATTATTGTTCGCGGCACGTTAGGTTGAGATACATTACGTTTGGTTAT
>NW_017005356.1:0-202 GCF_001483705.2 Eufriesea mexicana | reverse complement strand
TAAATATATTTAAAATAGATATGTATGTACATATATTATTGAAAATTTTATATCAATTTTTATTAACAATAAAATTTTGAGTTTACGTTCTACTGAATTTTATAATTTGCGAAAGAAAATAATAAAATAGGGCTAATATTAATTTAATTAAAACTGTCAACAATAATTTATTTATTTAAAACGCACTCTTATTAAATATTTC
>NW_017005355.1:0-202 GCF_001483705.2 Eufriesea mexicana | reverse complement strand
TTTTCTTTGACTTTCGTGATATGCACTGCTGTTTGGAGGATTTCTGCACTCGACTGAGCTCTAATATATTACGCTTGGCCCTATGGAGGACATCAACAGCAGCGGCACGTTATGTTGAGTTAGGTCACGATTGCTTGGGTTATGTTATGTTATGATTGGCGATGGTGGCTTCGACTTTCGTGCTATATTATCCGGCGGGCCG
>NW_017005354.1:0-202 GCF_001483705.2 Eufriesea mexicana | reverse complement strand
GCCTGCTCCTCGCGCGTTGGGCGGCGGAGGCCGCAAGCGCGGCGCCGGTTGGTGGCTCGCGCGTTGTCGGATGTGTTAACGCGGTAGACCTCCGTCTTCGCGAGCGACCACGTACCTACGGCCGGGGAGACCGTCTCTCTCTCCCGTTGTAACCCAGCTCAGGATGACCTCGGGCTGGCGTGTGGGGGCCCGTCTGTTCGAT
>NW_017005353.1:0-202 GCF_001483705.2 Eufriesea mexicana | reverse complement strand
AGGACAGAATATGTTAGACTTTTTTGTCGTGCACTGCTTTTCGGTTGTTTCTTGCTCTCTACTACGCTCGAAAATGTCTCGCTTGGCACAGGGGTGGCCAGTAATTGTGGTCTGGGCACGCTGGTTTGAGCTTGGTTTTGTTCTGTTAGGTTAGGTTAGGAACGTATGGTCAGGATCTCTTTGACTTTTGTGCTATATACTG
>NW_017005352.1:0-202 GCF_001483705.2 Eufriesea mexicana | reverse complement strand
CGGTCATATAATATTGCTATGCAATGGGTAGAGCAAACAAATTGTATCATGTCTCCTTATTTAAAAAGAAAAGTTTGCTCGCCACGATATTAGTCTAAAATGTCAATAAAATTGAACTTTTCAGCCTTATTGTGTTGCTATGCAATGGCTATAACAAACCAAAAGTATCTTTCCCCCTTATTTAGGCGGAAAATCTTGCTCA
>NW_017005351.1:0-202 GCF_001483705.2 Eufriesea mexicana | reverse complement strand
CCAAAGTCGAGCAGGCTACAGTAGTGCAATGTGGAGCACTGAAATCCACCGAATTGCAGTTTATCCCACAAAAGTCGAAGATAAACCTACCTAACCTGACCAAACCTGACCTAACTGAACGCAGCGTAGCTTTATGTATCGTAACACGACCACTTTGCCTGCCTCTCCCTGAGACAATCAGAGTGTACCAGAATAAAGAAGC
>NW_017005350.1:0-202 GCF_001483705.2 Eufriesea mexicana | reverse complement strand
TGCTCTGGGGAGGGCAACAATATCGGTCTCGGCACGTTAGGTTGAGTTCGGTAACATTTGGCTGTGATGCGCTTGGTACGGTTACGCGAGGTTAGCTTTGACTTGAGTGCCATTTTCTGCTATTAAGTGGATTTCTGCTCCCTACAGTGCTTTAATATTCTCAGCTTGCCTCTGGGAAGGCCAGCAATAGTGGTCTCGGCAC
>NW_017005349.1:0-202 GCF_001483705.2 Eufriesea mexicana | reverse complement strand
TCGTGGTGAGTTAGCTTTCTCGCATACATAAGGAGGAAAGATTCTATTGGCGTGCTATACCCATTGCAATGCTATAGAATCTTGCTAGAAAGTTCAATATTATTGACAGTTTGGACTATTATCGCGGTGAGCTATCTTTCCTGCCTAAATTAGCAGGGTAGATTCTATTGGCGTGCTAGAGACATTGCAATGCTGCAGAATC
>NW_017005348.1:0-202 GCF_001483705.2 Eufriesea mexicana | reverse complement strand
GCGGCTCATTAGGTTTGGTCAGTCTGCGTTTGGTAAGCTTAGGTTTGGTCAGGTTATGTCAGGGTACCGCTGACATTTGTTATATACACTGCAGTTTGGTGGCTTTCTGCATTCTACTCTAATCAGGTAGGTTATGCTTGGCCCTGGGTAGACCAGCAGTAGTGGTCGCGGCTAGTCGCGTTTAGTTATTCCACGTATCGAT
>NW_017005347.1:0-202 GCF_001483705.2 Eufriesea mexicana | reverse complement strand
TTGCTATAGCAAACCAATAGAATCTTTCCTCCTTATTTACGCTGGCAGGTTAGCTCACCACAAAACTTGTCGAAAATGTTAATAAAATTGAACTTTTCAGACAGACTCTATTGCATTGCCATGGCTATAATAAACCAAAAGGATCTTTCCTCCTTAATTATACTGCAAATCGTGCTCACCTCGATATTACTCGAAAATGTCA
>NW_017005346.1:0-202 GCF_001483705.2 Eufriesea mexicana | reverse complement strand
GCAACTTTCACCGCTGCACATTGTCTTCCTGCGGGAGAAAGCCCTTCGTTGGAGTTCTAGGAAAACATCGCTGAGGCCCAAGAACAACAGTCCCAGATGGGGATGCTTAGACGCCAAGCTGGGACGTTTGGACCGGAGTTCAGCAGAAGAGCCCTATAAAATAGCGAAGGATGCATCTTTTGGTCCTAGTCTGAGACGGTCC
>NW_017005345.1:0-202 GCF_001483705.2 Eufriesea mexicana | reverse complement strand
TATAGAATCTGGCTGGAAAATTCAATTCTATTGACATTTTCGACCAATATCGCTGTGAGCTAACTTTCTCGGTTGCATATGGACGATAGATTCTATCGGCGTGCTATAGCCACAGCAATTCTATAGTATCTGGATGGAAAATTCAATTCTATAGACATTTTCGACTATTATCGTGGTGAGCTGACATCGTTGCATAAATAAG
>NW_017005344.1:0-202 GCF_001483705.2 Eufriesea mexicana | reverse complement strand
TTTTCTCAGTGTGCCCCAGTGAATCCCTTACGAGACACTGAGCACTTAGGTGTAGTAATAAAGCGCAGATTGTGGTTGTAATTATGCTTTATTCTACGATTATGATGTGTGTGTGTGTGATTGGTGTGTGTGCAGTGTATGGTCACCACCATTGTCGTTTTATATTTCATTTTCCGTCTTCTCGTTTTCTCCCAACTACCGT
>NW_017005343.1:0-202 GCF_001483705.2 Eufriesea mexicana | reverse complement strand
TAGAGAATTTAAGACAAGATGTGTGTCGCGACCCTAGGACCGCAATGTCCCAGGTCAAGTGGAGGCCTGTTTCGTGCCTTTATTCTAAGCGTTCCTTGTCATGTATACACCCAGTGTCACCTAAGCCACCGCAAGTATCAACCATGACAAGGACCGATATATTATCCTCTTAGACGACAGGCATAAGAACCTAAATTGTTTA
>NW_017005342.1:0-202 GCF_001483705.2 Eufriesea mexicana | reverse complement strand
ATCTGGCTGGAAAGTTCTATTTTGTTGACATTTTCGACTAATATCGTGGTGAACTGACTTCCTTGCATTGGTAAGGGGGAAAGATGCTTTTGGCGTGCTATATCCATTGCAATGCTTTAGAATGTGGCTGAAAAACTCTGTTTTATTGACATTTCCGGCTAATATCGTGATGAGCTAACTTTCATGCATAAATAAGGAGGAA
>NW_017005341.1:0-202 GCF_001483705.2 Eufriesea mexicana | reverse complement strand
TACCAAACCTACTCCTTTTTGAAGGTATATAATGTTCGAATGACAAACGGCCTTTGTAGAGGAGCAGACTTTCGTCTATACATAATCTTTGGTACGGCTGAAATACACTGTTAAATGCGGTTCGTAATATCTCCACTATTTCTCTTATTTTGTATAAACGATCAGTATTGTGACCGACTACATCTGAAAAATGTAACATTTT
>NW_017005340.1:0-202 GCF_001483705.2 Eufriesea mexicana | reverse complement strand
GATAGATTGCGATATCTTTCACTTTCGTACCTTCAACTGCCATCATATGGACCTCTGCGTTCTGCTCTTCTCTAATATGCTCTGCTTGGCGATGGGGAGGTCAGTAATAGTGGTCTCGGCGCGTTAGTTATAGTTAGGTATCGTTTGGTTGAGTTATGTTTGTTTGTGTCAGGTTTGGATAGCTTTGACTTTTGTGGTATAC
>NW_017005339.1:0-202 GCF_001483705.2 Eufriesea mexicana | reverse complement strand
CGTATTGAAGGCGATGAGCGACCTATTCACCAAGCTACAACGGATCATAGATTTTGAATAGACAAATTCTCTGGCTAGTAGATGGCTGTACTTGCGATTGGATTGAAGGCGTTTGGCGATCTATTGACCATGCCATAAGAGATTATAGATTTTGAAAAGACATATTCACTGGCAAGAAGATGGCTGTACTTGCCATTAGATT
>NW_017005338.1:0-202 GCF_001483705.2 Eufriesea mexicana | reverse complement strand
GTTATGATGCCTTCGACTACCGCGCTATACACAAATATCAGGTGGGTTCATTTGATCTACAGTGTTCTATTGCATTCTGCTTGGCTCTGTGGAGTCCGGCAGCAATGGTCGCTGCATGCCATTTTGAATTACGCTACCGTAAGTTATGTTACGTAAGGTATGGTTAAGTCAGGGTATATTTGCCTTCTTTGCCTTACACTGC
>NW_017005337.1:0-202 GCF_001483705.2 Eufriesea mexicana | reverse complement strand
CTCTTACTTTTCCGACATGCACGGCGATTCCATGGATCACCGCGTCATACTCCCCACTAATATGTTCTGCATGGCTCTGGGGAGGCCAGCTATAGTGGTCGCGGCACATTAGGTTGAGTTGGGTTATGTTTGTTTATGTTACGATTCCTTAGGTTAGGAGAGGATGGCTAGGACTTCAGCGCTATAGTCTGCCATTAGGAGG
>NW_017005336.1:0-202 GCF_001483705.2 Eufriesea mexicana | reverse complement strand
TCTAGTCTAATCTGCTTGGCACTGGGTAGGCCATCAATAGTGTTCGCTGCACGTTATGTTGAGATTTGCTATGTCAGGTTAGGTTACGTTTGCCCGTGTTAGGTTTGGATACCCTTGACTTTTCTGCTATACACTGCACTTCATTGGACTTCTGTGCCCTTCTGTGCCCTAGTATGCTATGCTTGGCTCTGGGAAAGCCAGT
>NW_017005335.1:0-202 GCF_001483705.2 Eufriesea mexicana | reverse complement strand
AAGTTACATCACCACGATATTAGTCGAAAATGTCAATAAAGTTGCATTTTCGAAGCAGATTCTGAAGCATTGTAATGGCTATAGCAAAGCATTGGTATCTTTCCTCCTTATTTATACAAGAAAGCTTCCACACAGCGACATTAGTCGAAATTGTTATTAAAATTGAATTTTCGAGGCAGATTCTATAGCACTGCAATGGCTA
>NW_017005334.1:0-202 GCF_001483705.2 Eufriesea mexicana | reverse complement strand
GTAGATGGCTGTACTTGCCATTGGATTGAAGGCGTTAAGAGATCTACTCACCAAGCTATAAAAGGTTATAGATTTCGAATAGACCTATTTTCTGCCCAGTAGATGTCTGCATTTGCCATTGGATTGAAGGCGGTTGGGCATCTATTCACCAAGCTATAACAGATTATAGACCTTGAATAGGCCTATACTCTGGCAAGTAGAT
>NW_017005333.1:0-202 GCF_001483705.2 Eufriesea mexicana | reverse complement strand
CACGACTCTGGGGAGGCCAGCTATAGCGGTCTTGGTACGTTATGCTGAGTTAGTCTACATTTGGCTGCGTTAAGTTAGGAGAGGTATCTCTGGCTTTTGTGCTATGCACTGCAGCGCCACGGATTTCTGCGATCTACTCTGCTGTAGTATATTCCGCTTGGCTCTGGGTAGGTGAGCAGTAGTGGTGTATGGCGCTTAGGTG
>NW_017005332.1:0-202 GCF_001483705.2 Eufriesea mexicana | reverse complement strand
GTTTCGGTTAGCGTTTCCTAGACTTTTGTGCTGTACAATGCTGTTTCGTGGATTTCGGCTCTCCACATTGCTCTTCTATACCACGCTCGACCATGGGCAGGCGAGCAATAGTGATCCTGGCACGTCAAGCTGAGTCAGCTTACGTTTGGTTAGGTAATGTTAGGTTTAGTTTGATAAGGATACCTTTGACTTTCGAGCTGTA
>NW_017005331.1:0-202 GCF_001483705.2 Eufriesea mexicana | reverse complement strand
CTATAGCACGCCAATAGAATCTTTCGTCCATATTCACCCAAGAAAGTTAACTCACCTCGATATAAGTCGAAAATGTGAATGAAATTGAATTTTCGAGCCAAATGCTTCAGCACTGCAATAGCTATAACACGCCATTAGGTTCTTTCCACATTATTTATGCAAGAAAGTTTGCTCGCCACGATATTAGCCGAAAATGTCAATA
>NW_017005330.1:0-202 GCF_001483705.2 Eufriesea mexicana | reverse complement strand
GCCATAGAACGCCAATAGAATCTTCCCTCCTCATTTAAGCAAGGAAGTTACCTCACCGCCATACCAGTGGAAAATGTCAATAAAATTGAATTTCCCAGCCAAATTTTATAGCATTGCAATGGCTACAACACGCCAATAAAATCTCCCCTCCATATTTATGTAAGAATGAAAGCTCAACACGATACCAGTTAAAAATGTCAAT
>NW_017005329.1:0-202 GCF_001483705.2 Eufriesea mexicana | reverse complement strand
GAAGGCATTGGAGCACTGTGTGGCGCAGAAAGCCACATAATAGCAGACTACAGCACTAAAGTCATAGCTATCCTCTCCTAACCTAACCAACCGTAACATAAACAAACGTAACGTAACTCAACCTAACGTGCCGCAATCGCTATTGCTGGCCGTCCCAGGTTCAAGCGGAACACATTAGTTGAGAGTAGAGCGCAGAAAAGCG
>NW_017005328.1:0-202 GCF_001483705.2 Eufriesea mexicana | reverse complement strand
AGACAAGCAGGACAAACTAGAGCACAGGTGATCGCAGAAATCCACTGAAGAGTAGCGTATAGCCCCAAAGTAAAGCTATCCTGCCAAACATGGCCTAACCCAACCTAACCGAGCGTAACATAACATAGCGCAACGTGCCGAGACCGCTATTGTTGCCGTTCCCACAGCCAATCTGGAGATACAAGAGCACATCAGGGCGCAG
>NW_017005327.1:0-202 GCF_001483705.2 Eufriesea mexicana | reverse complement strand
GCCATTGCATTGATATAGAATGTGTTTGTGAAATTCAAATTTATTGACATTTTCGTCTAACATAGTACTGAGCTAACTTTCTTGCATATATAAGTAGCAACGATTCAATTCACTCGCTATAGCCGTCGCAATGGTATGAAATATGGCTGGAAAGTACAATTTTATTGACATTTTCGACTAATATCGTGGTGAGCTAACTTCC
>NW_017005326.1:0-202 GCF_001483705.2 Eufriesea mexicana | reverse complement strand
GGCCTCCCCAGAGTCGAACAGAGTACAGTAGAGCGACGTAGGGTGTAGAAATCCACCGAATACAAGTGTATAGCGCAAAGGTCAAATCTAGCCTCCCCTTGCCTATCCAAACGTAATATAACGGAAGGCAACCTGGCTCAACCTAACGTGTCGAGGCCGATTTTGCTGACCTCCCCAGAGTCAAGCAGAGTATACGAGAGCA
>NW_017005325.1:0-202 GCF_001483705.2 Eufriesea mexicana | reverse complement strand
TCTCAATTCGAGGTGAGGACATCAGTGGACACTAAAGCGGGCATACCGTAGTGTGCACGATGCCTACTCGATAATCTCCAGTGACGCACGAAAATTGAAATTCGAATTAACCTTTTCACCCAACTCTTGGTTCCCATACGACTGGCTGTTTCGAAGCGAGGTATTAAAACAGCTCCGAGTCTGAGAATCTCGAGAGCCGCTA
>NW_017005324.1:0-202 GCF_001483705.2 Eufriesea mexicana | reverse complement strand
TGGGGATGCTAGAAATTCTGGCCGCGGAGCGTTAAGTTGGGTTATGTTAGAATAGGTTGGGTTGGGCTTGGATAGGTTTTGTTTGGATAGCTTTGACCTCTGAGCTGTGCGCTGCTATTCCTACTATCTCAACGTTCTACATTGCCCTGCTATACTCCGCTTAGCTCTCCTGAAGCCAGCAGTTGCTGTCGCGGCACGTCAG
>NW_017005323.1:0-202 GCF_001483705.2 Eufriesea mexicana | reverse complement strand
ACGTCCATCCATCCATACCTCTATCCATTCACACAATCGTCCATCCATTCCTCTATCCTTCCAGACACCCATCCATCCATACATCAACCCACCAAGCCAGCCATCCATCCATATATCCAAACATTCAGCAATACATCCGTCCATACATACACCCATACATTCTTCCATACATACATCCATACATACATCCATCCACCAATCC
>NW_017005322.1:0-202 GCF_001483705.2 Eufriesea mexicana | reverse complement strand
ATTATTACTTTATCATTTTATCATCTTCAAAATGGCGATCGTATGCCTAACGTTTATCAATAGCAATCATCAGATTCTAGGTGCTGCAATTTTCCAAGTGAATTATTATAAAAAAATCAATTCATTAAAAACTGCGTTCCTAAATTTGGTATTAACCAAATAAAATAATAACGCGATATATTTAACTATAAATATTGCAATA
>NW_017005321.1:0-202 GCF_001483705.2 Eufriesea mexicana | reverse complement strand
TGATTTCTGCGCTCTACATTACGCTACTATACTCCGTCCGCCTCTTCGGAGGCGAGCTATAGTAGTCGTGGCATGTTGCTTTCTGTTGGGTTATGTCCGGATAGGTTAAGTTTGGCTGAGTTTTTTTCGGATAGCTTCAATTTTCGCGCTATGCACTATTATTCGGTGTATTCCTGTGTTCTAATCTGTTCTACCATATTCT
>NW_017005320.1:0-202 GCF_001483705.2 Eufriesea mexicana | reverse complement strand
CGTAAATAAGGAGGGTAGATTCTACTGGCGTGCTATAGCCATTCATTGCTATAGCGTCCAGCTTGAAAATTCAATTTTATTGACATTTCCGACTAATTTTGTGGTGAGGTAGCTTTCTTTCAAAAGTAATTATGAAGGTTTCAATTGGGGTGCTATAGCCATCGCAATGCTATAGAATATGCCTGGAAAATTCAATTTTATT
>NW_017005319.1:0-202 GCF_001483705.2 Eufriesea mexicana | reverse complement strand
ATGCTATAGAATCTGACTGAAAAATTCAATATTATTAACATTTTCGACTAATATTGTTGTGAGGTTATCTTGTTGCGTAATTAAGGAGGAAGGACTCTATTGGCATGCTATAATCATTGTAATGCTATAGAATCTGAACGGAAAACTGAATTTTATTGACATCTTCGACTAATATCGTGGTGAGCTAATTTCGTTGCATAAA
>NW_017005318.1:0-202 GCF_001483705.2 Eufriesea mexicana | reverse complement strand
TTATTTATGAGAGAAAGATAGCTCACCATGATATTAGTCGAAAATGATAACAAATTTGAATTTCTCGGCCACATTCAATATCATTGCAAGTGCTACAGTACGCCAACAGTATCTTTCCCCCTTACTTACGCAAGGAAGATAGCTGACCACGATACTAGTCGAAAATGTCAACAAAATTGTATTTTCCAGCCACATTCTATAC
>NW_017005317.1:0-202 GCF_001483705.2 Eufriesea mexicana | reverse complement strand
AATTTCCCATGCAGATTCCACAGCATTGCAATGGCTATAGCACGCCAATTGAATCTTTCCTCCATATTTATGCATGAAAGTTAGCTCAACACGATATTGTCCGTAAATGTAAATAAAATTGAATTTTCCAGCCACATTGTAAAGCATTGCAATGGCAATAGCACGCCAATAGTATCCTTCCTCCTTGTTAACGCAAGAAAGT
>NW_017005316.1:0-202 GCF_001483705.2 Eufriesea mexicana | reverse complement strand
TGTATACAAGGGTGTTACCTCACCACGATATTAGTCGAAAATAACAATAAAATTGAATTTTCCTGGCAGATTCTACAGCAATGCAATGGCTATTGCACGGCAATAGAATCTCTCCTTCTTATTTATGCACGAAAGTTACCTCACCGCGATATTAGTAGAAAATGTCATTGAAATTGTATTTTCCAGCTTGATTCTATACCAC
>NW_017005315.1:0-202 GCF_001483705.2 Eufriesea mexicana | reverse complement strand
GGTTATGTTAAGATTTCATATATTAGGATGGCGTAGCTTTTACTTTTGAGCCATGCACCGCTAGTCGGGTGATTTCGGCGCTCCAGTGCGCTCTAATATGTCAGGTTGGCTCTGGGAGGCCAACAATTGTGGTCTCGGGTAGATTAGGTTAGGATGCGTTTGGTTAGTGTAGCTACAGCTTTCGTGATGTACTCCTTTATTC
>NW_017005314.1:0-202 GCF_001483705.2 Eufriesea mexicana | reverse complement strand
CTATAGCACGCCAAATGGATTTATCCTCCATACTTATGACAGGAAGCTAGCTCACTACGATATGAATCGAAAATGTCAATAAAATTGATCTTTCCAGCCCGATTCTGAGGCATTGCAATGGCTTTAGCGCGCCAAAAGGATCTTGCCTCCTTACTCATGCAAGGAAGATGGCTCACCACGATATTAGTCGAAAATGTCAATA
>NW_017005313.1:0-202 GCF_001483705.2 Eufriesea mexicana | reverse complement strand
CTTTGCAATGGCTATATCTCGCCAATAGAATCTTTCATCCTTGTTTATGCGATAAAGCTTGCTGACAGCGATATTAGACGAAAATGTCAATAAAATTGAGCTTTCAAGTCCGGTTCTAAAACACTTTAATGGCTATAGTACAACAAAAGTATCTTTCCTCTGTATTTGTTCCCGAAAGCTTGCTCATCGTGTTATTAGTCGA
>NW_017005312.1:0-202 GCF_001483705.2 Eufriesea mexicana | reverse complement strand
CTGCTTCAACTAATGTGTTCCGCTTTACTCTGGGTAGGTCAGCAATTGTGGTCGCCGGAAGTTAGGTTGAGTTAGGATACGTTTGGTTATGATACTGTTGGTCAGGTTGCGAGAGGATATCCTTGACTTTAGTGCCATTGTCTGCCATTAGGCGTATATCTGCTCCCTACAGTGCTTTCATATCTTCAACTTGGCTCTGGAA
>NW_017005311.1:0-202 GCF_001483705.2 Eufriesea mexicana | reverse complement strand
TAAGACTGGATAATTTCTACTTTTGTGCTGTACACTGCTATTCGGTGGATTCCTGCCCTCTACATTGCTCTAACACGCTCCGCTTGGCTCTTGTGAGCCCAGCAGTAGCAGTCCCGTAGCGTTATGTAGAGTTAGGCTTTGTTTTGTTATGTTCCGATGGTTTGGGTTAGTTTCGGATATCTTTGACTTTTTTGACGTACAC
>NW_017005310.1:0-202 GCF_001483705.2 Eufriesea mexicana | reverse complement strand
GACCTATTCTCTGGCAAGTAGATGGCTGTACTTGCCATTGGGTTGAAGGCGTTGGGCGATCTAATCATCAAGCTATGAGAGCTTATAGATTTTGTATAGACTTATTCTCTGGCAAGTAGATGGCCGTACTTGCCATTGTATTGAAGGCGTTAGGCGATCTATTCACGAAGCTATAACAGATTAAAGATTTTGAATAGACTTT
>NW_017005309.1:0-202 GCF_001483705.2 Eufriesea mexicana | reverse complement strand
GCTCTTCTTAGGTTTGGGTGGCTTTGATTTTTCTGATACACGCTGCGATTCTATGAATTCCTGCTCTCTACTGACGTGTATTATGTCCCGCTTCGCTCTGTAGAGGCCAGCAATACCGGTCGCGGCAAGTTAGGTTGAAGTAGATTACGTTTGGTTAGGTGAGGCTTTGTTGGGTTATATTAGGATAGCTTCGGCTTATGTG
>NW_017005308.1:0-202 GCF_001483705.2 Eufriesea mexicana | reverse complement strand
TCAACTTTATTCACATTTCCGAATAATATTGAGGTGAGCTATCTTTCTTGCATAAATAAGGTGTAAAGATTCAATTGGCGTGCAATAGCCAATGCATAGCTATAGTATCTGGGTGGAAAATTCATTTTTATTGACATTCACGACTAATATCGTGGTAACCTAACTTCCTTGCATAAGTAAGGGGAAAGATACTTTTGCCGTG
>NW_017005307.1:0-202 GCF_001483705.2 Eufriesea mexicana | reverse complement strand
CTTGTCTTCGCGTAGGTCAACAATAATGGTGTAGGTACGTCAGGTTCAGTTAGGTTACGTTCGCTTATGTCATGTTAGTTTGTGCTAGGTCTGGATAGATTCGACTTTCGTGGTATATGCTGCAATTTTCGAAGATTTCTAAGCTCTACTGTGCCCAAGTAAGCTATGCTCGACTATTGGGAAGGCGGTAATAGTGTTCTCG
>NW_017005306.1:0-202 GCF_001483705.2 Eufriesea mexicana | reverse complement strand
TCCTCCTTGTTTATGCAAGAAAGTTAACTCATCACGATATTAGTCGAAAATGTCCATAAAATTAAATTTTCCAGCCAGATTCTGCAGCATTGCAATGGCTATTGCACACCGAACGGATCTTTCCTGCTTACCAATGCATGGAAGCTAGCTCACCACGAAATTTGTCGAAAATGTCAATAAAATTGAATTTTCCGGCCAGATT
>NW_017005305.1:0-202 GCF_001483705.2 Eufriesea mexicana | reverse complement strand
ACTGTTTGACAGGGGAGAAGTTATTCTTTTTATTTCAGTGAAGTCAATGTAAATTCGATCAGCTGATTTTTATTTCTAATTTTTTGGAGCGGTCAAAGTGTCTGTCACACGTTGATACTCCTATCCTGTTACATTTTTTAATATTTTATGAGCATAGTTCCATAGGGGTGAAGATATTCTTCTTATTCCAATGAAGTTAACG
>NW_017005304.1:0-202 GCF_001483705.2 Eufriesea mexicana | reverse complement strand
TTGCAGCAACATTCTATATCATTGCAAAGGCTATTGCACTCAAAAAGTATATTTCCTCCTTACATATACAAGAAAGTTATCTCACCGCGATATTAGTCGAATATGTCAATAAAATTGGACTTTCCAGCCTGATTCCATCGCATTCCGACGGCTATAGCACGCCAATTGAATCTTTCCTCCGTATTTATACACTAAGGTTGGC
>NW_017005303.1:0-202 GCF_001483705.2 Eufriesea mexicana | reverse complement strand
ATTGAAGGCGTTAGGCGACCTATTCTCCAAGCTATGACAGATTATAGATTTTGAGTAGACCTAATCTCTGGCAAGTAGGTGGCTGTACTTGCCATTGGATTGAAGGCGTTAGGATATCTATTCGCCAGGCTATAACAGGTTATAGATTTCGAATAAACCCCTTCTCTGGCAAGCAGGTGGCAGTTCTTGCCATGGGATTGAA
>NW_017005302.1:0-202 GCF_001483705.2 Eufriesea mexicana | reverse complement strand
TATTGCCATGCAATGGCTATATCAAACCAATAGTATCTTTCCTCGTTGTTTTCGCCGAAAACATTGCTCACCTCAATATTTTTCGAGAATGTCATTGTAATTGTAATTTTCAGGCTGATTCTATTGCCATGCAATGGCCATAGCATACCAATAGAATCTTTCCACCTTTTTTACGCAGAAAGGCTTGCTCGCCGCAATATTA
>NW_017005301.1:0-202 GCF_001483705.2 Eufriesea mexicana | reverse complement strand
TGCAATGATATAGAATGTGGCTGGAAAGTTCAATTTTGTTGACATTTTCGACTAATATCGTGGCGAGCTAACTTTTATGCATAAACAAGGAGGAAATATTCTATTGGTGTGCTATAGCCATTGCAGTCCTGCAGAATCTGGCTGGACAATACAATTTTATTGATATTTTCGACTAATATCGTGGTGAGCTAAGTTTCTTGAA
>NW_017005300.1:0-202 GCF_001483705.2 Eufriesea mexicana | reverse complement strand
ATAGCATTGCAATGGCTACAGCGCGCCAGTAGAATCTTTCCTCCTTTTAAATGCAAGAAAGTTAGGTCTCCCCGATATTAGTCGAAAATGTGAATAAAATTGTATTTTGCAGCCAGATTCTATAGCATTGCAATGGCTGTAGCACGCCAATAGAATCTTCCCTGCGTATTTATGCAAGAAAGTTAGGTCACCACGATATTAG
>NW_017005299.1:0-202 GCF_001483705.2 Eufriesea mexicana | reverse complement strand
CAGCTTCGGATTTTGTGCTACGCACTGCTAGTCACTGGACTTCTGCCCTCTTCTATGCGCTATGACAATCTGCTTGTCTCTGTGGACAACATGATTAGTGCTCTCGGAATGTTAGAGTGAGTTATGTTACGTTTCGTTACGTTAGGTTTGGCCACGCTTGGTTAGGATGACTTCGACTTTTGCGCATTACACTGCTATTCAG
>NW_017005298.1:0-202 GCF_001483705.2 Eufriesea mexicana | reverse complement strand
TCACAACCACCTCTGCTCTTCTCTTTCTCGGATTGATTTCAAGGCTACTCCTTCGAAATTTCGGTTCACTCGTACTCGAGAAATTTCGATGAAGACGGTAACAACGAGTTGCGATCGTTTTAAACGGACGATCGACTTCGTCGCAAAGAGTGGTTCGTCGGCAGAGAACTTTTTGTAGTAGAGAATTTTTACAGTGCGATTT
>NW_017005297.1:0-202 GCF_001483705.2 Eufriesea mexicana | reverse complement strand
AACGTGTGGTACGGTGTGAAAAATTGCATTTTTTATAATAATAGATAATCTATCACTTTAAATCCATAAAAAGTGGAATAAAAACACTTTTGGCCTAAACTAGGCAGAGTTGGAAACAACCAACCTAAGTTTATGGTGATCACTTAGCGGTGGAAGTTTGCAAAGGTCGTAGATGTGTTTCGCAAATATGGTGACCTCTCAG
>NW_017005296.1:0-202 GCF_001483705.2 Eufriesea mexicana | reverse complement strand
TTATGCAAGAGAGTTAGCTCACCACGATATTAGTCGAAAATGTCAATAACATTGTATTTTCCACCCAGATTCTATGGCAGTGCAAAGGATATGGCACGCCAATAGTATCTTCCCTCCTTACTTATGCAAGAGAATTAGCTCACCACGATATTAGTCGAAAATGTCAATAAAACTGTATTTTCCAGACAGATTCCAGTGCATT
>NW_017005295.1:0-202 GCF_001483705.2 Eufriesea mexicana | reverse complement strand
CTTGCGTAAATAAGTCGGAAAGACTCGATTGGCGTGCTACTGCCATTGCAATTCCAAAGAATCGTGCAGGAAAATTCAATTTTATTGACATTTTCGGCCAATATCGTGGTGAGCCAACATCTTTGCATAAATAAGGAGGAAAGATTCTATTGGCGAGCTATAGGCACTGCAATGCTATACAATCGCCCTGGAAAATTCAATT
>NW_017005294.1:0-202 GCF_001483705.2 Eufriesea mexicana | reverse complement strand
GGGTCAGGTCAGGTCAGGTCAGGTCAGGTAAGGTCAGGTTAGGTAAGGTGAGGTCAGGTCAGGAGAGGTCAGGTGAGGTCAGGTGAGGTCAGGTGAGGTCAGGTCAGGTAAAGTCAGGTCTGGTCATGTCAGGTCAGGTCAGGTGGGTCGGGTCGGGGCAGGTCAGGGAAGGTCAGTTCAGGTCGGGGTAGATCCGGTCGGG
>NW_017005293.1:0-202 GCF_001483705.2 Eufriesea mexicana | reverse complement strand
TCGCTAATTACTTAGAAAAGGGGGGACAGAGGGTCCTATAAATTTCGACGATTTTTCAATATATTGTAGAAATTAACATTTCGAACAATATAATCATAATACAATAAACTTTTCGGTAATTATTTAGAAGAGGGGGGCAGGGGGTCTCACCAATTTCGGCGATTTTTGAATACGTTGTAGAAATTAACATTTCGAACAATAC
>NW_017005292.1:0-202 GCF_001483705.2 Eufriesea mexicana | reverse complement strand
CTACTCTGGGGGGGGGGGAGAAATAGTGGCCGCCTTACGTTAGGTTGAGGCATGTTACGTTTGGTTATTTTAGGATCGGGTATATTAGGATGGGGTAGCATTGACTTTTGTGCTTTACACTGCTATGCGGTGGGTACCTGCACGGCAGTGAGCTCTAGTATGTTCTGCTAGGCTCTGGCGAGGCCATCAATAGCGATCTCGG
>NW_017005291.1:0-202 GCF_001483705.2 Eufriesea mexicana | reverse complement strand
AACCTAACGTAACTGAACGTAGAATAACTAAACGTAACGAGACGAGACATCAACTGCTGGCCTGCCCAGGGCCAAGCAGAACCTATTAGGGCAGAGTAGAGTCCAGAATTCCACCGAATAGCATTATATAACACAATAGTCATAACCAACCTTACCAAACGTAACCTTACCTAACCAAACCAAACGTAACCAAACTCTACCT
>NW_017005290.1:0-202 GCF_001483705.2 Eufriesea mexicana | reverse complement strand
CTGGCAAGGCCAGCAATAGCGGTCTCGGCACGATATGCTGTGTCAGTTTATGATTCGCCATGTCCTCTTCGTCTGGGTTAGTCACTGGTAGCATTGTCTTTCCGATATACATAGCGATTACATTCATTTCTGCGTTCCGCTCTCCACTAACCTCCTCCGCTTCAATCCGGGGAGGCCAGCAATATTTTGTCGCAGCACGTTA
>NW_017005289.1:0-202 GCF_001483705.2 Eufriesea mexicana | reverse complement strand
TTTCCAGGCAAATTCTATAGCATTGCAATGGCTATATCATGCCAATAGAATCTTTCCTCCTTATTCATTCAACAAAATTAGCTTACCACGCAGTTATCCCAAAATGTCAATAAAATTGAATTTTCCGGTTAGATTCTTCAGCATTGCAATGGCTATAGCGTGCCAATAGATACTTTCCTACTTATTTATGCAACAAAATTTG
>NW_017005288.1:0-202 GCF_001483705.2 Eufriesea mexicana | reverse complement strand
GGCGATATATTCACCAAGCTATAACAGGTTATAGATTTTGAATAGACCTATTCTCTGCCAAGTTGATGGCTGTTCTTGCCATTGGTTGAAGGCGTAATGCGACCTATTCACCAAGCTGTAACTGATTATAGATTTTGGTTAGACTTATTCTCTGGAAAGTAGAGGGCTGTATTTGCAATTGGATTGAAGGCGTTAGGAGATC
>NW_017005287.1:0-202 GCF_001483705.2 Eufriesea mexicana | reverse complement strand
GTGGATGGAAGTATATATGGATGGATGCATGTATTGATGTCCAGATGTATGGATGCACGAATGCGTGGATGTATTGATGTGTGTATGGATGTTTGCATGGATGCATGTGTGGATGAATGCATAGACGTATGTATGGATTAATGGATGTGTATATGTAGGGATGTATGGATGGATGAATGCATCGAAGGATGGAAGTACGAAT
>NW_017005286.1:0-202 GCF_001483705.2 Eufriesea mexicana | reverse complement strand
TACTTGCCAGAGAATAGATCTATTCAAAATATATAACCCGTTATAGCTTGGTGAATAGATCGCATAACGCCTTCTATCTAATGGCAAGAACAGCTACATTCTTGACAGGGAATAGGTCTACTCAAAATCTATAATCCGCTGTGGCTTGGTGAATAGACCGCCAAACGCCTTCAATCCAATGGCAAGTACTGGCATCTACTTG
>NW_017005285.1:0-202 GCF_001483705.2 Eufriesea mexicana | reverse complement strand
ATGTTTGGATGAATGTATGGGTGTATGTATGGATGTATGTATCGATGTGTGTATGGATGTATGTATGGATGAATGGATTGGTCGTTGGATGTAGGGATGGGTGGATGTATGTTTCGATGGATGTATGGATGGGTGGATGTATGGATGGATGTATGTATGGATGAATGTCTGTATGGATGGAGGGATGTATGAATGGATTTAT
>NW_017005284.1:0-202 GCF_001483705.2 Eufriesea mexicana | reverse complement strand
AAAGTTTACTCGCCACGATATTAGCCGAAAATGTCAATAAAATTGAGTTTTCCATCCAGATTCAATGGCATTGCAATGTCTACAGCACGCCAATAGAATCTACCCTGCTTATTTAGGCAAGAAACAAAGCTCACCACGATAATAGTCGAAACTGTCAATAATATTCAACTTTCCAGCAGGATTCTGTAGCATTGCGAAGCCT
>NW_017005283.1:0-202 GCF_001483705.2 Eufriesea mexicana | reverse complement strand
ATAGAGCGGATACGTGATTTTTGTGTATTTAATTTGTGAATTGAAATACATTTGGTTTGTGATACACTAAAGAGAGTTTCCTGCCTCCACCTGAACAATTCCAATACCTAATAATCTCCGAATCTTCCAGAATTAAACGTCTCTCGATCAGAGATCATAAATGCTTCGATTAAAGCCAACAGACAACATAAAAATACCCCTG
>NW_017005282.1:0-202 GCF_001483705.2 Eufriesea mexicana | reverse complement strand
GTTTGGGTAGCATTGGCTTTTCTGATGCACACTGCGATTATATGGATTCCTGCGTTCTACACCGAACTAACATGTTCCGCTTGGCTTTGCAGAGGCCTGCAATTGTGGCCTCTGCGCGCTATGTTTGGTCAGGTTACTTCCGGTGATGTGGGGTTAGGCTATGTTTGGATAGGATGGCTTTAACTTTTGTGCTGTACACTGC
>NW_017005281.1:0-202 GCF_001483705.2 Eufriesea mexicana | reverse complement strand
GTTTGGGTAGCATTGGCTTTTCTGATGCACACTGCGATTATATGGATTCCTGCGTTCTACACCCAACTAACATGTTCCGCTTGGCTTTGCGGAGGCCTGCAATTGTGGCCTATGCGCGCTATGTTTGGTCAGGTTACTACCGGTGATGTGGGGTTAGGCTATGTTTGGATAGGATGGCTTTAACTTTTGTGCTGTACACTGC
>NW_017005280.1:0-202 GCF_001483705.2 Eufriesea mexicana | reverse complement strand
GTACATGAACCTACAAATTATATGAATTTTTTGCTTCTAAATTACTTGTCAAGTATTTAATACATTAAGTGTTACACCGGCCCCCAGGGACCGGCACTAGACTTTCCGTTTGGGCCCGGCTGGTTCTCAGGGACCGATGCAGACTAGGACCAAAAGGTCCTAATTTTGGTGTAAAATTCTTTGCCATCTTTGGACCTAAGGT
>NW_017005279.1:0-202 GCF_001483705.2 Eufriesea mexicana | reverse complement strand
GTTCTACTAAAATACAGTACACTTAACACTTAGAAGCTAGACACAACCTTCCTCAATGAACCGTCCGTCACTAATCGTCGCCAATTAAGATCGACTTAGTGACGATATACAGTGTAGGTATTGGTTTTATGAGAGTATGAATGAAGGTTTTATATATGTGTATATAATAATCGCGTTATTATGGTACAGGGATAGTAGATTG
>NW_017005278.1:0-202 GCF_001483705.2 Eufriesea mexicana | reverse complement strand
CGTCTTTCACGCGCCATCTGTCACGGACCTTAGACGTCAACGCGCTGTCGTGGAGATTTCTGCGCGATACGCAATGCGTTAAAACCGGAGCCGACCCAATAACGCCGAGTTTCCATCGCCCTATCTCTTAGCTACGGTTATTCTTCTCCCGCAGAATCTTGCAGGCTCATCGATTCCACCGCCCGTTACGATTTTCGACCAC
>NW_017005277.1:0-202 GCF_001483705.2 Eufriesea mexicana | reverse complement strand
TGCTGCAGAATCGGGCTGGAAATTTCAATATAAATGACATTTGCCATTAATATCGTGGTCAGCTGGCTTCCTGGCATAAGTTTGGAGGAAAGATCCTTTTGGCGCGCTATAGCCATTGCAATGCTGTTGAATCTGGCGGGAAAATTCAATTTCATTGTCATTTCCGACTAATATCGTGGTGAGTTAACTTTCTAGCATAAAT
>NW_017005276.1:0-202 GCF_001483705.2 Eufriesea mexicana | reverse complement strand
AGAGTGGCCTAGACTTTTGTGCTATATACTGCTATCCGGTAGATGTCTGTGAGCTGCAATGCTGTACTCGCATCTGCTTGAATCGGAGGAGGCCAGCAATAGCGGTCGTGACAAGTTTGGTTGAAATAGGTCACGTTTAGTTTGGTTAGGTTTGGCTATGTTTGGCCAGTATGTCTTAGACTTTTGCGTTACACACGTATAG
>NW_017005275.1:0-202 GCF_001483705.2 Eufriesea mexicana | reverse complement strand
TTCGTTTTATTCCTATGCGGGGTTGGTTGTGGCAATGTTTGAATAAAAATTAACATATTTTAAGCGTAGACCGCTATTTTCATAGTAACAGTGGTAACGTGACGTCGAATTGATTTCTTATCGATAATGGTGACTTGACGTAGCCATCTTTGTATCAGTAACGGCGACTCGAAGTCAAATTAATGTATCCTTAGATGGAGAT
>NW_017005274.1:0-202 GCF_001483705.2 Eufriesea mexicana | reverse complement strand
GATAGCTCACCATGATATTAGTCGAAACTGACAATAAATTTTAATTTTTCGACCACTTTCTATATCACTGCAAAGGCTATAGCACTCAAAAAGCATCATTCTTCCTTACTTAAGCCAGGAAGTTAGCTCATCACGATAATAGTCGAAAATGTCAACAAAATTGTATTTTCCAGCCACACTCTATATCATTGCAATGCCTATA
>NW_017005273.1:0-202 GCF_001483705.2 Eufriesea mexicana | reverse complement strand
TCTGTAGCATTGCAATGCCTACATCACGTCAACCGAATCTTTTCCCTTAATTTGAGCAAGAAAGTTAGATCACAACGGTATTAGTCGAAAATGTCAATAAAATTGTTCTTTCCAGGCTGATTCTGTAGGACTGCAATGGCTATAGCACACCAACAGAATCTTTCCTCCTTATTTATTCACGAAAGTTAGCCCACCACTATAT
>NW_017005272.1:0-202 GCF_001483705.2 Eufriesea mexicana | reverse complement strand
GTCAATAGTATTGAACTTTCCAGACAGATTCTATAGCATTGCAAAGCCTATAGCACGCCAATACAATCTTTCCTCCTTATATATGCGAGAAGGTTAACTCACCACGATATTAGCAGAAAATGTCGATAAAATTGAATTTTCCATCCAGATTCTATGGTATTGCAATGGCAATAGCACGCCAATTGAATCTTTCCTCCATATT
>NW_017005271.1:0-202 GCF_001483705.2 Eufriesea mexicana | reverse complement strand
TGCATCAACATTCTCGATGATGCATCATTTCTTTTATGTCAATGTCTAGCTCTGATCCTATACATGTAATATAGCTCAGTTTCGTTCCATCCAAACGATACTTTCACTCAAAAATAAATTCGTAACACTGTACACTAACCACATTCCTTTTTCTAGAAATCTTCCCTTCAACTCTGCACAGTGTGCACCAACATCCTCGATG
>NW_017005270.1:0-202 GCF_001483705.2 Eufriesea mexicana | reverse complement strand
TCAATTTTATTGACATTTTCGACTAATATCGCGGTGAGCTGGCATCCTTGCATAAATAAGGAGAAAGGATTCTATTGGCACGCTATATCCATTGCAGTGCCATACAATCTGACAGCTAAATTCAATTTTATTGACATTCTCGGCTAATATCGAGGTGAGATAACTTTCTTGTATAAATATGGAGGAAAGATACTGTTGGTGT
>NW_017005269.1:0-202 GCF_001483705.2 Eufriesea mexicana | reverse complement strand
TGACAATGACATTAATAGTAAAAATAAATCAACTTTAGAGGTGCATAAAAGTTATTTATAGATGAGGAGGTGGAATGAAAATGAAATGATTTTCAACATCAGAAATGAGCTGCTCTAATTACTTTAATTTGATAATTCTTGTAGTTTTATTCTTCTTTGTATGGAAATATTTTTGTATTAATATTTAAAACACTTAATTATG
>NW_017005268.1:0-202 GCF_001483705.2 Eufriesea mexicana | reverse complement strand
AGAAATCCTCCGAACAGCCGTTTACAGCATAAAAATCAAAGCTACTCCATCCTAACCGAACCAGACGTGACATAACCAGACGTAATCTAACTCTGTGTATCGTGCCGGGACCGCTATTCCTACCATCCCCAGAGACAAACAGAACTTACCAGAGCACTGCGGATCGCAGATATTCAAGGAATTGCAGTGCAGGGCGAGAAAG
>NW_017005267.1:0-202 GCF_001483705.2 Eufriesea mexicana | reverse complement strand
CCTCCATACCTATGCAAGGAAGCTAGCTCTCCACGATATTAGTCGAAAATGTCAATAAAATTGTACTATCCAGCCCGATTCAGCAGCATTGTTATGGCTATAGCAGTCCAAAATGTTCTTCCCCCCTTACTTATACAACGAAGTTGGCTCACCACGATATTGGTCGAAAATGTCAATGAAATTGAATTTTCCAGCAAGATTC
>NW_017005266.1:0-202 GCF_001483705.2 Eufriesea mexicana | reverse complement strand
CCTGGCATAAGTATGGAGGAAAGATCCTTTTGGCGTGCTATAGCCATTGCAATGCTGTAGAGTGAGGCCGGAAATTTCAATTTCATTGACATTTTCGAATAATTTTCGTGGCCAGTTAACCTTCTTGCATAACTAAGGTGGAAAGATTCTATAGGCGTGCTATAGCCATTCCAATGCTGCAGAATCGGGCTGGAAAGTTCAA
>NW_017005265.1:0-202 GCF_001483705.2 Eufriesea mexicana | reverse complement strand
AGGTATCTAAACCCAACCCAAACAAGTATAACCTGGCCTAACGTAGAAAATCACAACCCAACGCGGCGCGACAACTATTGGTGGCCCCCCAAGGGCCGAGCGGATTAGAGTAGAGCGCAGTAGAGAACAGGAATCCACGGAACAACAGTTTATAGCTCGAAAGCAAAAGCGATCCTAACCAAACATACCCCATCCTAACCTA
>NW_017005264.1:0-202 GCF_001483705.2 Eufriesea mexicana | reverse complement strand
ATGAGGCCTGAAAATGAACCTTAAACGTGCAGACTATGACAAACGATCTGACAAAACTTGACATCGATTGTTTCGAACATTCCCTTTCATCCCTTTTTCTTCCTTTAACTGAATTCGTGAAGACGCCTCCCCACATAGACCTCCGGAATGGGCCCCGACGGTGAAGGCAAGCACACTACTCGATATAGCCACAGAGACAAAA
>NW_017005263.1:0-202 GCF_001483705.2 Eufriesea mexicana | reverse complement strand
ATGAATAAGACTTTTGTGCCATACACTGCTACTCAGCGGACTGTTGCCATCTACTGTGCTCTAATTTGTCCTCCTTGGCTCTGGGCTGGCTAGTATTGGTGTTCTCTGCACGTTTGGTTTAGTTAGGCATCGGTTTGCAAGGTTAGGTTCGGAAGGCTTAACTAGGACTTCCTTGACGTTGGTGCTGTACACTGCTGTCCGG
>NW_017005262.1:0-202 GCF_001483705.2 Eufriesea mexicana | reverse complement strand
TAACCTAACCTAACCTAACCTAACCTCTTGTTTTTGGACTCTGAAATTGGTTGCTTTTGGACCTAACCTAACCTAACCTAACCAACACGAAACACAATTTTAGTGAAAGTAGGACTCTGAAATTGGTTGTTTCTGGCCCTAACCTAACCTAACCTAACCTAACCTCTTGTTTTTGGACTCTGAAATTGGTTGCTTTTGGACC
>NW_017005261.1:0-202 GCF_001483705.2 Eufriesea mexicana | reverse complement strand
CCTTGCTTAAGTAAGGAGGAAAGATGCTTTTTGAGTGCTATAGCCATCGCAATGAAATAGATTTTGGCTGGAAAATACAATTTTGTTGACATTTTCGCCTACTATCGTGGTGAGCTAGCTTGCTTGCGTAAGTAAGGGCGAAACATTCTGTTGGCGAGCTCTAGTCATTGCAAAGCTATGGAATCTGGAAGGGAAATTCAAT
>NW_017005260.1:0-202 GCF_001483705.2 Eufriesea mexicana | reverse complement strand
TAGCTATGCTGACCAAACAGAACTTAACCTTTCCCAACTAGACATACGCTAACCCAAGATAACCTTCCGCGACCACTATTGCTCGCGCCCAGAGTCTAGCAGGGTACATTAGGGCAATCTAGACAGCATAGATCCACCTAATAGCAGTGTACAGCACAGAAGTCGAGGACGTCCTAACTGCGACGTCCTTACATACCATAAA
>NW_017005259.1:0-202 GCF_001483705.2 Eufriesea mexicana | reverse complement strand
GATTGTTTAATGTGGTTTGGTCGGGGAAGGAATTATTCCTCAATACCGTAGATTTTATTAATGTCTAGTTTATCTAATTATTGCTATACCCATGCGCGATTTACAGATCTGAGGAATTACAAGAAAATTGTTACAGTGAGGCGCAAAGTTATCGGTAACAAAGAAAAATAAAAATAAAGCAAGGAAATAAATATAGAAATAA
>NW_017005258.1:0-202 GCF_001483705.2 Eufriesea mexicana | reverse complement strand
GCTATACTTACCACTGGACTGTAGACGTTAGATGATCCATTCACCAAGCTATAACAGGCTAAGTATTCTGAATTGATCTGTTCTCTGGTAAGCAGATGGCTATACTTACCACTAGACTGTAGGCGTTAGATGATCTGTACACCAAGTTATAACATGCTATAGATTCTGAATTGATCTGTTCTCTGGTAAGTAGATGGCTATA
>NW_017005257.1:0-202 GCF_001483705.2 Eufriesea mexicana | reverse complement strand
TATTTAATAAAAATAATAGGTTGGTAGTTAGTAGTTTACAGATTTAATTTGACGGGCTATCACTATTTAAAACGATTAATTCGATTAATTTCTTCGTGTAATCGAATATTTCTAATATGGAATTGGAATTCCTTCTGAGCGATCACTATGATTTAAAACCAATTTTTTGAAAAAGGAAAAGATGCATTCGATATGCCTATGT
>NW_017005256.1:0-202 GCF_001483705.2 Eufriesea mexicana | reverse complement strand
TATAAGGAGGAAAGATTCTACTGGCGTGCTATAGACATTGTGATGCTATAGAATCTGGCTGGAAAATTCACTTTCATTGATGTTTTCGAATAACATCGAGGTCACCTGACTTACTTGCATAAATATGGACGAAGTATTATATTGGGTTGCTATAGCAATAGCAAAGGTATGGAGTCTGGCAGGAAAACTAAATTTTATTGAC
>NW_017005255.1:0-202 GCF_001483705.2 Eufriesea mexicana | reverse complement strand
ATTCATAGAAATAAAAATAAAAAAAGAAGACAATCGATCATCGTCAGCCAACGAATAGTACATAAGCGAACAATTTATTCCCCAAAAAGCAAAATCGTTATGGACGATTATGCACGAAGAAGCTAAAAGCCGCCATAGCGAGACCTACCTCGTATAATCATCCCAAGGAAAGATCCACAGACGAAAAAAGGCAAGAAGAAAT
>NW_017005254.1:0-202 GCF_001483705.2 Eufriesea mexicana | reverse complement strand
CAGGCTTGGCTCTCGGAAGGTCGGCAATTGTGGCCTCGGCACGTTACACTGGGACAAGTTGCGCTCGGTTAGGCCGTGATAGGCTAAGTTGGCTATGATAGCTATACCTTTTACGCTGTACACTGCTTTTCGGTGGATCTCTGCACTCTACTGCGCCCTAGTGTGCCCTGCCGGCGTCTTGGGGGGGGGGGGGGGGGGGGGG
>NW_017005253.1:0-202 GCF_001483705.2 Eufriesea mexicana | reverse complement strand
GTATCCTCCGCGAAGACGGCGAAGCGGCTGCGGAGGTCGGTGTTGGATGAATATGACCCATTCGAAAGTTTGGATTGTATTGACCTCGCCCCGAAACCCACCAGCATAAGCCGGGCAAAGGCGACCCTCCACACACGGGAGGAGTTCGCCAGAGTGCACCGTCCGCTGTCTGCGGTGGAACCGTCTGCCGTCATATCCGAGA
>NW_017005252.1:0-202 GCF_001483705.2 Eufriesea mexicana | reverse complement strand
ATGCAATTGTAGAGCGAGAAAGGAATGAACCATTGTCCCTCGAGACATTAACAACTGGCGAAAGAGTACAGAGAACAGCCGCCATTACATAACTTCAGCGGTTGGACAGATTTTTTCACTTATAACTTAAGCTTAACATCAATTCTGGAATAATAAATATATTGTACGTTTGTGGTTACAGATATTTACATTCGACAGTACG
>NW_017005251.1:0-202 GCF_001483705.2 Eufriesea mexicana | reverse complement strand
CTACAGCTAGTAAATAGAATCTTTCTTCCTCATTTATGCAAAAAAGGTTGCTCACTACGATATCAGTCGATAATCTCCGTAAAATTGAATTTTCCAACCAGATTTCGGAGCATTGCAATGGCTATAGCACGCCAATAGAACCTTTCCCCCTTATTTATGCACGAATGTTAGCTCACCACGGTATTAGTCGAAAATGTCAATA
>NW_017005250.1:0-202 GCF_001483705.2 Eufriesea mexicana | reverse complement strand
AGTTTATATAAACGGTTCTCAGTTCTAGCGGTGGAATTATCGGAGAAATGTAAGTATTTCAATTGAAATAAACCAGTCGCATTTCATTGCGTTTTTTATACACGTGTTCGCATACATGTCCGTTTGCGACCAATATAATCTGATTTCAGGTAGCCGCACTACACCCATGATAAGCAGAATACCAATAAACGTGTTCATTTCA
>NW_017005249.1:0-202 GCF_001483705.2 Eufriesea mexicana | reverse complement strand
CATCCACCCATACATACATCCGTACATTCGCCCTTCCATACAAGCATCCATACATCCATCCATACGACCATACATCCATACATCCATACATGCATACATCCATACATTCTTGCATCCATACATCCACACATCCATACAGCCACAAATCCATCCATCCATCGATCCATACATTCATCCATCCATACATCCATCCACCCATCCA
>NW_017005248.1:0-202 GCF_001483705.2 Eufriesea mexicana | reverse complement strand
TCAGCTTGAGTCAGGATACGTTTGGTTACGTTAGGTTTGTTTCGGTCAGGTAAGGATGTCATTCACTTTTCTAAATATACACAGGGATTCCATGGACTTCTGCGCTCTACTCTCCTCCAGTATGTCCTCCTTGGCGATGGGGATGCCAGCAATGGTGGTCTAGGCACGTTAGGTTCGATTACCTTACGTTTGGCTTTGTTAC
>NW_017005247.1:0-202 GCF_001483705.2 Eufriesea mexicana | reverse complement strand
TGAAGGTGTTGGGCGAACTATTCACCAAGCTATAACAGAATATAGATTTTTAATAGATATATCGTCTGGCAAGTGGGTGGTTGTACTTGTCATTAGATTGAAGGCGTTAGGCGATCTATTCACCAAGTTGTAGGAGGTTATAGATTTTGATTAGACCAATTCTCTGGCAAGTAGATGGCTGTAGTTGCCATTGGTTGAAGAC
>NW_017005246.1:0-202 GCF_001483705.2 Eufriesea mexicana | reverse complement strand
TTACGTTTGATTAGGTAGCGTTTGGCTAAGCTTGGGTGGGATAGATTTAACTTCCGTGCTGTAGAAAGCAATTCGGTGAACTTCTTGTCTCTACTGTGCTCCAATATGCCCTGCTTGGCACTGGGGATTGCTGCAATTTCTGTCTCGGCGAGTTACGTTTAATTAGGCCATATTTGGCTATGTTCTGCTTGTTTGGCTTAGG
>NW_017005245.1:0-202 GCF_001483705.2 Eufriesea mexicana | reverse complement strand
TATTTTATATTAAAATTCCAACCAAAAGACACACGTGTACCAGCCAACTACACAACATAAAATAATTCAATTTGCAATGATAAACATTTCAATAAGTGTATTCTTTTTCATGATTAATATTTTACATTAAAATTCGAACCTTAATATACAAGTATCCCAATCAACTATATAACACAAACGAATTTAATTTGTGATAATAAAC
>NW_017005244.1:0-202 GCF_001483705.2 Eufriesea mexicana | reverse complement strand
CTATTGTCGTGCTATTTCCATTGAAATGCTGCAGAATCTGGCGGGAAAATTTAATTTTATTGACATTTCCGCCTAATATCGCGGTGAGCTTACCCCCTTGCATAAATAAGGAGGAAAGATGCTATTGGTGTGCAATGGACATTGTAGCGCAATAGAATCTGCCTGGAAAATCCAATTTTATTGACATTTTCGAATGATATCG
>NW_017005243.1:0-202 GCF_001483705.2 Eufriesea mexicana | reverse complement strand
CTCGTAGCCAAGCAGGGCATAATAAAGGACAGTAGAGCACAGAAATCCAAAGAATAGCAGTGTTCAGCACAAAAGTTATAGCTATCATGACCAAACATGGCCTAACCCAACCTATTCAAACGTAACAGGACCGAATATGACGCGTCGAGGCCATTATTACTGGCATACCCAGTGCCAAGCTGAAAATATTAAAGCACTCTAG
>NW_017005242.1:0-202 GCF_001483705.2 Eufriesea mexicana | reverse complement strand
CAACTTGTGCGTAAAGTTAATCCAATAAAAATCCTACAGTGAATCTTAGTCTGTGAATAAACATTGCCTTCTATAAACTTAACAAGTATGAATAACCTTACCCAAATAAAATAATAATTCGATAAGTGTAATGAAAATAGACATTTGAATGATTTAAAGCGCGTGGAAAGAGGCCAAAGGATGGCCAAAGGATGTCACAATA
>NW_017005241.1:0-202 GCF_001483705.2 Eufriesea mexicana | reverse complement strand
TTTCCTCCTTACTTATGCAAGGAGGATAGCTCACCACGATATTATTCGAAAATGTCAATAAAACTGAATTTTCCAGCCAGATTCTGCAGCACTGCAATGGCTATAGCACGCCAATAGAATCTTTCCACCTTGTTTATGCAAGAAAGTAGCACAGTACGATATTAGCCGAAAATGTTAATAAAATTTGTTTTCCATCCAGATT
>NW_017005240.1:0-202 GCF_001483705.2 Eufriesea mexicana | reverse complement strand
TAGTTATAGGAGAAAAACTTAGGTTATGTGAATGTGAATAGTTTTTATACAAGAAATGTATGATTATTGCATATGTTGTTATAGGCGTGAGTGTTGGTTTTATATGTGTGAAAGCAAATGAGGCTGAATAAGTGAAATTCATTTGCGATGACATAAATATAACATGTGCGAGTGCAGTCTGGTATGAATAATGTTTGGAAAA
>NW_017005239.1:0-202 GCF_001483705.2 Eufriesea mexicana | reverse complement strand
ACAGTACTAACCTTCCCCTATAAAATCAAATTTAATTTACACTCGGACAATTCTTTTTTCCCCAAAATAAACGGCTTTGTGTGCTACCATTTTGTCGCGTACAGAATATAATTAATTTATTAAAATTTTCGAGCCGATGTTTGTAACTTCATCGCCGTTATAACCGTGGGGTCATAAAATTATCAGAAACCACCCCCTCGCG
>NW_017005238.1:0-202 GCF_001483705.2 Eufriesea mexicana | reverse complement strand
TTGTGTTCCTGGGACTGAACGTCCTAAGTCAAATGGGGCAATTGGTTTATTTTCTTGTTGATAGCGTTCCCCAATTTGTGGACACTCGCTGTCACCTGGTCACCACTTGGGTTAACCTTAGCAAGGGTTAATAAATCACCCTTGAGACGTCGAAACAAATTTCACGACCAAAAGTTCTCCCTCAGGTTCAAAGAAGTCAAGA
>NW_017005237.1:0-202 GCF_001483705.2 Eufriesea mexicana | reverse complement strand
GATTGAAGGCGTTAGGCGATCTATTCACCATGCAATAACAGGCTATAGATTTTTAATAGACCTATTCTCTGGCAAGTAGATAGCTGTACTTGCCATTAGATTGAAGGCGTAATGCGATCTATTCACCAAGCTATAACTGGTTTTAGATTCTGAATAGAAATAGTCTCTGGCAAGTGGATGGATGCACTTGCCATTGGATTGA
>NW_017005236.1:0-202 GCF_001483705.2 Eufriesea mexicana | reverse complement strand
AATCTTTCCTGAATAAATAAGGAGGAAAGATACCTTTGGCGTGCTGCAGCCATTGTAATGCTGAACAATCTGTCTGTAACGTTCAATTTTATTGTCATTTTCTACCAATACCGTTGTGAGCACGCGTTCACGCATAAACGTTGGTGAGAGATTCTACTGGCGCGATATAGCCATTGCAATGCAATGGAATCTGGCTGGAAAG
>NW_017005235.1:0-202 GCF_001483705.2 Eufriesea mexicana | reverse complement strand
GGTTAGGTTCGGTTAGGTTAGGTTAGGTTAGGTCACATTAGGTCATGTCAGGTCAGGTCAGGTAAGGTCAGGTCACGTCAAGTCTGGTCAGGTCAGGGCATGTCTGGCCAGGTCATGCCAGACGAGATCTGGGCGGTTTAGCTTAGGTCAGGTCAGGTCAGGTAAAGTCAGGTCAGGCCAGGATAGGTCAGGTCAGGTCAGG
>NW_017005234.1:0-202 GCF_001483705.2 Eufriesea mexicana | reverse complement strand
ATCTGGTTATAGGTTGTAAAGTTATACGTAGTCTGTACCTTTGTGTTAATCATACTGCTAAATCCGCTAGAAGGACGGTAAGGCACGTCTAACTTTCGGTATTGTCGTCGCAACAAACTGAAAAACATATGTGCCAGAGGAATAGTGCAATACTCTGCCTCAGTCTCGTCAGAAAACTCCACTTTTAAATTCTAAACCATAA
>NW_017005233.1:0-202 GCF_001483705.2 Eufriesea mexicana | reverse complement strand
TACATTCATCCATCCATACACCAATTCGTCCATACATCCATCCAGCCATACAACCACCCATCCGTACATCCAGCGATCCAAACATCTATCCACCCATACATCCATCCATACATACATCCATACATCCACACATCCATATACCCATAAATCCTTCCATTCGTACGTCTATCATTCGATACATCCATCGATCCGTACATCCATA
>NW_017005232.1:0-202 GCF_001483705.2 Eufriesea mexicana | reverse complement strand
CATTTCAATTGAAACTGTCTGAAAGGTTCAATTCTATTGACATTTTCGACTAATATCGTGTTGTGAAAGCTTCTCTGCGTGAATAAGAAGGACAGATCCTATTGCTTTGCTATAGCCAATGCATAGCCATAGAGTCTGACTGAACAGTTCAATTCTATTGACATTTTCGACTAAGATCGTGGTGAGAAAGCATGTCTGAGCG
>NW_017005231.1:0-202 GCF_001483705.2 Eufriesea mexicana | reverse complement strand
CGCTATAGCACGGCAATAGTATCTTTCCTCCTTATTGATGCAAGAAAGATAGCTCACGACGACATTAGTCGAAAATGTTAATAAAATTTGATTTTCCAGACAGATTCTATAGAATTGCAACGGCTATAACACGCCAATGGAGTTCTTCCTCCTTATTTATGCAAGAATGTTAGCTCACCACGATATTAGTCGAAAATGTCAA
>NW_017005230.1:0-202 GCF_001483705.2 Eufriesea mexicana | reverse complement strand
AATGGACGCGAACCACCGTGCGTATCGAGTCGTGGACATTTTTCCGGCTAGCAAGCATACCCATGGGACGATCGCGAGAGAAGAAAAAAGACTTTCGCATAATGGTTAATACGGGGTAGCGAACACGTCACAGACACTATCGCTGCCTCGTCTTCTCTCGTTTTGCGAGCTTCTGAAAAATAAATGGCACCGCGAACTCGGC
>NW_017005229.1:0-202 GCF_001483705.2 Eufriesea mexicana | reverse complement strand
ATAGCA
Source organism: Eufriesea mexicana (assembly GCF_001483705.2). NCBI lineage: Eukaryota > Metazoa > Arthropoda > Insecta > Hymenoptera > Apidae > Eufriesea > Eufriesea mexicana. Next base: position 196 of record NW_017005229.1, on the reverse strand, counting down.
CAAACGTCAATGCTCATCTATCCTATCCTTACCAAGCGCAACATAACCAAACATAGCTTATCAAAACCTAACTTTCCTAGACCATCACTTCTGGCCTCCCCAACGCCAAGCAGAACGTATTAGCGGAGAGTAAAGCGCAGAAATCAGTAGAGTAGGAGTGAATAGCAGAAATGTCAAAGTTATTCAAACCTAACCC
>NW_017005228.1:0-202 GCF_001483705.2 Eufriesea mexicana | reverse complement strand
TAATTTCGTGATGAGCTAACTTCCTTGCATAGGTAAGGAGGAAAGAACCGATCGGAGTGCTATGGCCATTGCAATGCTGCAGAATCTGGTAGGAAATTCAATTTCACTGTCATTTTCCACTAATATCGTGGTGAGCTATCTTCCTTCCCTAAGTAAGGAGGAATGGTCCTTCTGGTGCGCTCTATCCATTGCAATGTAGTAG
>NW_017005227.1:0-202 GCF_001483705.2 Eufriesea mexicana | reverse complement strand
TCCGATCTACATTGCCCTAGTACACTCTGCTCGACTCTGGGGATGCGAGCAATAGTTTCCGTGACACCTTAGGTTGAGTTACGTTACGATTGGTTTGGTTAGGTTGGGTTAAGTTTGGTTGGGGTTGCTGTGACTCTCCTACTCTGCACCGCTGTTCGTTAGGTTTCTGGGATCTACTGTGCTCTGCTACAGTCTGCCTGGC
>NW_017005226.1:0-202 GCF_001483705.2 Eufriesea mexicana | reverse complement strand
GCCCTTACCTGAACTGGCCTGACCTGACCCGACCTGACTATACCTGACCTGACCTGACCTGACGTGGCCTGACATTGCATGGTCGTGCCTGACCTGACCTCACCTGACACGACGTGACTTGACCAGACCTGGCCTGACTTGGCCTGACATTGCCTGGCCTGGCCTGGACTCACGTGGCCTGCCCTGAAGTGACCTGACCTAT
>NW_017005225.1:0-202 GCF_001483705.2 Eufriesea mexicana | reverse complement strand
ATTGGCGTGCTATAGGCTTTGCAATGCAATAGAATCTTGCTGGAAAGTTCAATAACATTGACAGTTTCGACTATTATCGTGGTGAGGTGTCTTCCTTGCCTAAATATGCAGGGTAGATTCTATTGGCGTGCTATAGCCTTTGCAATGCTGCAGAATCTGGCTGGAAAAATCAATTTTATTGACATTTTCGTCTATTATCGTG
>NW_017005224.1:0-202 GCF_001483705.2 Eufriesea mexicana | reverse complement strand
TTTGCTATAGCCATTGCATTCCACAGAATTTGAATAGAAAGTTCAATTATATTGACATTTTGGGCTTATACTGTGGTGAGCTATCTTTTTACATAAATAAGGTGGGAAAATTCTGATGGTTTGGTATAGCCATTGCAGATCAATAGTATTTGACGAGAAAGTTCAATTATATTGACATTTTCGACTAATACTGTGGTGAGCT
>NW_017005223.1:0-202 GCF_001483705.2 Eufriesea mexicana | reverse complement strand
GTGCGCTGCCGCGACCACTGTTGTTGGCATCCCCGGAGCTAAGCAGAATATAGTAGAGCCCTGAAGAGCGCAGAAATCCAACGAATAGAAGCGTACAGCACAAAAATCTAAGCTGTTCTGTCCTAACCTAACCAAACGAAGCATACCCAAACACAGTATAACACTGCCAAACGTGCCGAGACCACTATTGCTGGCCTCCTAA
>NW_017005222.1:0-202 GCF_001483705.2 Eufriesea mexicana | reverse complement strand
CAGTAGATCACAGAGATTCACCGAATAACAGTTTACAGCGCGAAAGTCAAAGCTATCCTAGCCAAAATTAAGCCTAACCTAACCTAACCGAACGTAACCTGACAGAAACTAACGCGACGCAATTGCTATTCCTCGCTCCCCCAGTGTCGAGCAGATTTTAGTAGCGCAATGTAGAGATCAGAAATCCAATGAATAGCAGTGT
>NW_017005221.1:0-202 GCF_001483705.2 Eufriesea mexicana | reverse complement strand
TATAGTACGCCAGTAGAATCTTTTCTCCTTGCATATGCAAGGAAGATAGGTCACCGCGATAGTTGCCGAAAACGTCAATAAAATTAAATTTTCCAGACAGACTCTATAGCATTGCAATGGCTATAGCACGCCACTAGTTTCTTTCCTGCAGATTTATGCACGAAACTGAGCCCAACACGATATTAGTCGGAAATGTCAATAA
>NW_017005220.1:0-202 GCF_001483705.2 Eufriesea mexicana | reverse complement strand
CGAAAGATACCCAAACCTAACCCAGACTAATATACCGTAACCTGAAAGCAAACTAAGCATAACAATAGAGGGCAGGAATCCACCACGACCGCCATTGCTGTCCTCCCGTGTGCCGAGCGGAGTATATTAGAGGAATGTTGGAAGCAGGAGACCACCGAATAGCAGTTTACAGCACAATAGTTGAAGCTATACTCACCAAACA
>NW_017005219.1:0-202 GCF_001483705.2 Eufriesea mexicana | reverse complement strand
CATTGACATTTTCGACTAATATCGTGGTGAGCTGACATTCTTGCATAAATACGGAGGAAAAATACTATTGGCGTGCTATAGCCATTGCAATTCTATAGTATCTGTCTGGAAAATTCAATTTTATTATCATTTTCGACTTATATCGTCGTGAGCTAACTTTCTTGTATAAATATGGGGGAAAGATACTATTGCCGTGCTATAG
>NW_017005218.1:0-202 GCF_001483705.2 Eufriesea mexicana | reverse complement strand
GGCCGCTGCACGTTAGCTTGAGTTTGGTTACGCTTGGGTATGCTATGATTGGTTAGGTTAGGGAAGATACATGGGCTTTTGTGTTTTACACTGCAATGCGGCCGAATTCTGCGCCCAAATGTGCTCTGGCATATCCAGCTTGTCTCTGCGTGGGTCAGCAATGGTGGTCTAGGCACGTCAGGTACAGTCAGGTTACGTTTGG
>NW_017005217.1:0-202 GCF_001483705.2 Eufriesea mexicana | reverse complement strand
CAGAGCACAGAGATCCATAGAATTGCAGTGTACGGCAGAAAAGTCATAGCTAACCAAACCAAACCCAAACTAACTTAACCTACCCAAATGTAGCATAACACAAGGTAACGTGCCGCGACGACTATTTATGGTCTCTCTTGGGCAAAGCAGTATATAGTAGAGCTTTGTAGAACACAGAAATCCACCGAATAGAATTGTATAG
>NW_017005216.1:0-202 GCF_001483705.2 Eufriesea mexicana | reverse complement strand
GTTAGGCGATGTATTCACCAAGCTATAACAGATCTTAGATCTTGAATAGGCCTATTCTCTGGCCGGTAGATGGCTGTACTTGCCATTGGATTGAAGGCGTTCGGCGATCTATTCACCAAGCAACAACAGGTTATAGATCTTGAATAGACCAACTTTCTGGCAAGAAGATGGCTGTACGTGCCATTGGATTGAAGGCGTTAGG
>NW_017005215.1:0-202 GCF_001483705.2 Eufriesea mexicana | reverse complement strand
AAGATACTATTGACATGCTATAGCCATTGCAATGCTATAGAAACTGTCTGGAAAATTCAATTTCATTGACATTTTCGGCTAATATCGTGGTGAGCAAAATTATGTTGCATAAATAAGTAGGAAAGAATCTATTGGCACTCTATAGCCAGTGCAATGCTATGGAATCTAACCGGAAAATTCAATTTCATTGACATTTTGTGAT
>NW_017005214.1:0-202 GCF_001483705.2 Eufriesea mexicana | reverse complement strand
GCGCTCTACATTGCTCTACTATACTATGCTCTACTCTCCGAAAGCCAGCAATGGTGGTCGCGGTGCGCTAGGTTGATTTAAGTTTCGTTTGGCTAGGGCAGGTTTCTTTGGGTTCGGTTTGGAAATCTTTGACCCTTGCGATATACACTGGCATTCTATGGTACTCCGCGCTATACACTGGCGTTCTATCGTCCTCTGCGAT
>NW_017005213.1:0-202 GCF_001483705.2 Eufriesea mexicana | reverse complement strand
TGGGGAGAACAGCAATATTGGTCTCGTCACCCTATGATGAGTTACACTACGTTCGGGTAGGTTGGGTTAGGCCACGTTAGGTTAGAGTATCTTCTACTTTCGTGCTCTGCACTGCATTGCGGACGATTTCTGCAGTCTGCGGTCCTCTAGTATGTTCTGCTTTGCGCTGGGGAGGCCATCAATAGTTTTCTCGACACACTAG
>NW_017005212.1:0-202 GCF_001483705.2 Eufriesea mexicana | reverse complement strand
AGTAAAGGATATCATGCCAAAAATGACCTAACATAACCAAGCCAAACGTAACCAACCGCAACCTAATGTGCATAGCACACTATTGCTGGCATTCCCATCTCCATTCAGGGCATATTAGAGGAGAGTAGAACGCAGAGATCCACAGAACGGCAGTGTATGGTACGAAAGTCAAAGGCATCCCAACCTGACACAACAAACCTGA
>NW_017005211.1:0-202 GCF_001483705.2 Eufriesea mexicana | reverse complement strand
TCGGATAATTTCGACTTTTCTGCTGTACACTGCGATTCTATGGATTTCTGCGCTCTACTCGCCGCTGATATGCTCTGCTTGTCTCTGTGGAGGCCACCTGTACAAGTCGCCGCGCGTTACGTTGAGCTAAATTACGTTTGGTTAGGTTGGGTTATGCAGGATTTGGTTAGGATAGCTTGGACTTTCGTGGTGTACACTGATA
>NW_017005210.1:0-202 GCF_001483705.2 Eufriesea mexicana | reverse complement strand
ATGTATGTATGGATATATGAATGTATGTATGTATTTATTTATGAATGAATGTATGGATGGATACATGTATGGGTGGATTGAGGTATGGATATACGGATGTACGGATGTATGGATGTATGGATATATATATATATATGTGTGGATTATGGATGTATGTATCTACGGTGGTATGGATGTAGGTATGGATGTTTGTATGTATGTA
>NW_017005209.1:0-202 GCF_001483705.2 Eufriesea mexicana | reverse complement strand
TGTATGTATGGATGTTTGGATGGATGCATGAACGGATATATTTATGGACGTATGGATGCGTGTGTGGAAGGTCGTATGTATGGGTGCATGTATGAATGGATGTATGGATGTAAGTACGGATGTATGTATGGAGACATCAATGGACGTATGTGTGGATGTGTGTAAGGATGTATGTATGGATGCATGTATGGATGTATGTATG
>NW_017005208.1:0-202 GCF_001483705.2 Eufriesea mexicana | reverse complement strand
CTATACATTGGATATTCTAGAATTACTGTGGAACTGAAAATATCAGCGAGGAAATTGTTACATTGGCTGTAGCACTGTGATGATGGCTGTACTCAGCACTCTTTCGACAATAGCTAATTTCTCCAGCCGCAATGGATCTGGACCTAGCCGTTCTAGAATTGCAATAGAATTTATATCGTCAGAAAACAGATTAATACAACGG
>NW_017005207.1:0-202 GCF_001483705.2 Eufriesea mexicana | reverse complement strand
TGTATAATCTTGCTGGAAAATTCAATTTTATTGACTTTTACGACTAATATCGTGGTGAGCTATATTTCTTGCGTAAATAAGACAGAAAGATTCGATTGTCGTGCCATTGCCATTGCAATGCTACAGAATCTGGATGGAAGGTTCAATTTCATTGACATTTTCGACTAATATCGTGGTGAGCTAGCTTCCTGGCATAATTATG
>NW_017005206.1:0-202 GCF_001483705.2 Eufriesea mexicana | reverse complement strand
CAGCTAGAATCAATGTATCTCAACGTTTTTTAATTTTAGCTACTCTAGGATATCCGAATTTCTGCCTCTTGTGAAGAACTATAGGGTTTAATTTTGCCATAATCGTCGACTTAATTATTCTGACAGCCTTCCCGCAGAGAAGCGTAATATCGGCGTTAAAAAATGGCGAACGAGCCGCACACTGGCTTTCATCACCCATGTC
>NW_017005205.1:0-202 GCF_001483705.2 Eufriesea mexicana | reverse complement strand
CTGTCATGACCTGACCTGACTTGACCTGACCTGACCTGACATAACATGACCCAACCTGGAACGTCCTAGCCTGCACTGACTTGAACTGTCATTTCCTGTCGTGGCCCTACCTAGCGTGGCCTGGCCTGATCTGACCTATCCTAACCTAACACAACCAGATCTGGCCTGGCATGACATGGCCAGACCTGCCCTGACCTGACCT
>NW_017005204.1:0-202 GCF_001483705.2 Eufriesea mexicana | reverse complement strand
CGATGTATGGATGGATGGATGTATGGTTGGATGGATCTATGGATGGGTGGATGGGTGGATTTACGTATGGATGTATGCATGGATGTTTGTATGGATGCATTTACGTATGTATCTATGGATGTATGTATGTATGAGTGTTTGGGTTTATGCATGGATGTATGGATGCATGTATGGACGTATGTATGGATGTACGTATGGATGG
>NW_017005203.1:0-202 GCF_001483705.2 Eufriesea mexicana | reverse complement strand
AAGATACTATTGGCGCGCTATAGGCCTTGCAATGCTATGGACTCGGAGAGGAAAATTCAATTTCATTGACAGTTTCGACTAATATCGTGGTGAGCTATCTTCCTTGCGTAAGTAGGGAGGAAAGATGCTTTTTGAGCGATATAGCCATTGCAATGAGATAGATTGTGGCTGGAAAATACAATTTTGTTGACATTTTCGACTA
>NW_017005202.1:0-202 GCF_001483705.2 Eufriesea mexicana | reverse complement strand
ACTCTGCAGTTTAACAATTCCCAAGCCACTTTCAACCCCTAACGCGTCACCCTCTCTCCACCCCACATCGAATCCCTTTATACTTCCGCGACCTGATCGCAGCTACCTGTTGCTCCTCGTCGCATCCTCGAACTGCAAACTAACCCAGTGAAACCGTGGCGACATCATCGATTCCCTGGCTGGCGTTATCGAGCAGCAGCCT
>NW_017005201.1:0-202 GCF_001483705.2 Eufriesea mexicana | reverse complement strand
CAGACAAACCTAACATAACCAAGCATAACATAACCCAACCTAACATGTCGTGACCACTATTTCTTGCCTCCCCAGGCCAAGTAGAATCTACTAGAGCACAGAAGTGCGCAGTAATCCAAAGCATTGCAGTGTATAGCATAAAAGCCAAAGATATACAAACCTAACATGTCCCAACCTAACCTAACGGTACGTAGCCAAACTA
>NW_017005200.1:0-202 GCF_001483705.2 Eufriesea mexicana | reverse complement strand
TCTGGCAGGAAAATGTAATTTTACTGACATATTCGACTAATATCGCGGTGAGCAATCCCAATTCTATACATAGGGATGAAACATTCTATTGGCGTGCCATAGACAATGCAATGCCATAGAATCTTGCTGGAAAATACACTTTTATTGACATTTTCGACTAATATCGTGGCGACCTAGCTTTCTTGAATATATTAGCAGGAAA
>NW_017005199.1:0-202 GCF_001483705.2 Eufriesea mexicana | reverse complement strand
AATTTACGACCAGAGATATCAACAGCAGACTACACCGTACTCAATAGAGCCACCAATTGAGCAATGTAGCCGTTATATTATTCTGCTTGTTGATGATTTAATTTCTATAGCAATCCTTGAATGGTCAAAGTGTAGTCTATTGTAGCTTGAGGTATTAACAATTGACAGTAGAGTACTGAGTATAGCCATCAACGAAACACTC
>NW_017005198.1:0-202 GCF_001483705.2 Eufriesea mexicana | reverse complement strand
CAATGCAATGATATAGAATGTGGCTGGAAATTATAATTTTGTTGACATTTTCGATTAATATCGCGGTGAGCTAACTTCCTTGCGTCAGTAAGGTGGAAATATGCTTTTTGAGTGCTATAGCCATTGCAATGATTTAGACTTGAATGGAAAATACAATTTTGTTGGCATTATCGACTAATATCGTCGTGAGCTAACTTTCTTG
>NW_017005197.1:0-202 GCF_001483705.2 Eufriesea mexicana | reverse complement strand
GACCAAACCTAACCAAGCCGCCTAACGTACCTATGGGCCTAACGTGCCGCAACCACTATTGCTAACCTGCCCAGTGACAAGCAGAGCATGTAGGAGCATTGTATAGCGCAGAATACCACCGAATAGCAGTGCATAGCAGAAAAATCGAATCTACCCTCTCCAAGCCTAACCAAATGTAACATCAGCAAACGTAGTGTAATTG
>NW_017005196.1:0-202 GCF_001483705.2 Eufriesea mexicana | reverse complement strand
GCATTGCTATGCCTGTAGCATGCCAACAGAATCCTTCCACCTGATTTATGGAAGAAAGTTAGCTCACGACCATATTAGCCGTAAATGTCAATTAAATTGCCTTTTCAAGCCAGATTGTTCGGCATTGCAATGTCAATATAACGCCAATAGAATCTTTCCGCCTTATTTAGGCAAGAAAGCTATCTCACCACGATATTAGTCG
>NW_017005195.1:0-202 GCF_001483705.2 Eufriesea mexicana | reverse complement strand
ATAAATAAAGAATATTCAAAAATTGTCTACGGACAAAACAAATAATAAGTGCTCGTAATCGCGCGTTGCTCGTTGAATTAACTCGAGACACCTGTTCCTAAAAACCCCCTAATTCGATAGAAGCCAATCTGGTCCAAAAATTTCACACGAAAAAATAAATAAAAAAAAAAAGAAAGGAAAGGAATTAAATAAAAATAAAATG
>NW_017005194.1:0-202 GCF_001483705.2 Eufriesea mexicana | reverse complement strand
TGTTCGGATGGATGTATGTATGGATGAGTGGTTGTATGGATGGATGAATGTATGGAAGGATTGTGGTATGGGTGGACCGATGTACTTATGTATGGATGTATGGATGTATATATGTATGGATGTATGGATGTATGGACGAATGGGTGTATGGATGTATCGATGTATGGAAGTACGAATGGATGGATTTACGGATATATGGATG
>NW_017005193.1:0-202 GCF_001483705.2 Eufriesea mexicana | reverse complement strand
TTCATTCACACATGGAAACACGCACTTAGAAACGCAATCGTTCACATATTCTCACACACATATCCATACAATACATTCACACACGCACTCAAGGATATTCTCACATCCATGTGCATTCACACGTGGAAACACACTTAGACACTCGATCGTTCACATATTCTCACACACATATTCATAAAATACACTAACAGACGCACTCAAG
>NW_017005192.1:0-202 GCF_001483705.2 Eufriesea mexicana | reverse complement strand
GGTATCTGCACGTTAGGCTTATCTATAATATGTTCGGTTATTTTGGGTTGGTTCGGGTTAGTTTTGAGTAGCATTGACTTTCTGGTATATACTGCGTTCATATGCGTTTCTGCGTTCTACTCTTTACTAAGGTGTTCTGCTTGCCTCTGGGGTGGCCAGCAATAGTGGTCGCGGCAGGTTAGGTTGAGATAATTTACGTTTG
>NW_017005191.1:0-202 GCF_001483705.2 Eufriesea mexicana | reverse complement strand
GCGCGAACACGCGCAGAGGGTGCGGCCTATGGCGATGCTTCGATCGCGAAAAGGGGTGGTTTCTCGCGAACGCTGGATCAAGGGAAAATCGCGGCGCCAGAGAAGGAAAACGGGAGAAATAGCCCGTGAATTGGAATATCAATGAATATTCCGGAATTGCGAGAAAAATGGGGTAGCTAGGGGTGGATTCTTCCAACCCTCT
>NW_017005190.1:0-202 GCF_001483705.2 Eufriesea mexicana | reverse complement strand
AATTATGCAAGAAAGGTAGCGCACCAAAATATTATTCGAAAATGTCAATAAAATTGAATTTTCTGGCCAGATTCTACTGCATTGCAGTGGTTATGGCTCGCCAATATAATCTTTCCTAATTGTTTATGCAAGAAAGTTAGCTCACCTCGATATTTGTCGAAAAAGTCAATAAAATTGAATCTGCCAGGCACATTCTATATCA
>NW_017005189.1:0-202 GCF_001483705.2 Eufriesea mexicana | reverse complement strand
GGCGACCTGTTCTCCAAGCTATAACAGATTATAGATTTTGAATAGACCTATTCTCTAGCAAGTTGATGGCTGTACTTGCCATTGGATTGATAGCATTGTTCGTTGTATTCAACAAGCTACAGCAGGTTATAGACTTTGAATAGTCCTTTCTTCTGGCAAGTAGAAGTCTGTACTTGCCACTGGATTGAAGGCGATGGGCGGC
>NW_017005188.1:0-202 GCF_001483705.2 Eufriesea mexicana | reverse complement strand
TTTTATTGACATTTTCGAGTAACATCGTGGTGAGCTAACTTTCGTGCTTAAATAAGGAGGAAATATTCTATTGCAGTGCTATAGCCATTGCATTGCTATAGAATCTGGCTGGTATATTCAATTTCATTAACATTTTCTCCTAATACCGTTGTGAGCTGACTTTCGTGCATAAATAAGGAGGAACGATTCTATTGACGTGCTG
>NW_017005187.1:0-202 GCF_001483705.2 Eufriesea mexicana | reverse complement strand
AATATTTTTTTCCACTTAACCCATTGTTTTTAAAAAATCAGAAAGAGAGGAGGAAAAAGGAACGAGACAAAAATCTTGCAGAAAAGATAAAAATAAAGAAAATTACGTAAATACGATTTCTTTACTACTAAAAATTAAATAATTAAATGATATTCGATATTATTTCCAATTTCCACTTTTATTTCCAACTTATCCCATCCTC
>NW_017005186.1:0-202 GCF_001483705.2 Eufriesea mexicana | reverse complement strand
TTAATCACAGATATTGAGTAATTAGTAAATTTTCCACTGCCGATTTGATTTATTAAAATATATAAGGAGCACATAACCAGAGTTAGTAAACTGACATCAGAGCTATCTATGTTCTCGTTATGGAACTCGAGCTTCGAGCCTAAAATCATAGATGGCTCTGATGTCAGTTTACTAACTCTGGTTATGTGCTCCTTATAAATTT
>NW_017005185.1:0-202 GCF_001483705.2 Eufriesea mexicana | reverse complement strand
ACGAGACGCAACTTCTATTTGCAGGCTTCCCCGAACCAAGCAGAACACACTAGATCACAGTGGTGCTCAGAAATTCACCTAATGGCCGTGTATAGCACAAAACTCGGAACCACCCTAACCGAACCTAACCGAACCTAATATAACCAAACGTCACAAAGCTCGGCCTACCGTGCCAGGCGGCCATTGCTAGCAACTCTAGAGT
>NW_017005184.1:0-202 GCF_001483705.2 Eufriesea mexicana | reverse complement strand
AACGGGCCGAGAGCACTATTGCTGGCATACCCAGAGCCAAGCTTAAAATATTAGAGCACTGTTCGGCCCAGAAACCCACCTAATAGCAGACAACAGCACTAAAGCGAAGGCTACCCCCTCCTTACCTAGCCAACCGTAACATATCTGAACGCAACCTAACTCAACCCGACGTGCCGCGAGCACTATTGCTGGGTTCCCCAGA
>NW_017005183.1:0-202 GCF_001483705.2 Eufriesea mexicana | reverse complement strand
TGTACAGCAAAAAAGTCGAGGACACCATAACCAAACCGGTCATTACCTAACCTAACCGAACGTGGCATATCTCAATGTAATGTGCGGAGACCGTTATTTATGGCCATCGTGGAGGCAAGCTGAGCATATTAGAGCAACGTAGAGCGCAGAATTCTACCGAACTGCAGCGTATAGCAAGAAAGTCGGAGGTATCCGAACCCAT
>NW_017005182.1:0-202 GCF_001483705.2 Eufriesea mexicana | reverse complement strand
ATAATTGGCACTACGGTACTTAATACGTCAACCAACAGGGTACCATTACTCACGGATTATTCCTTTCACTGGTGACATATCTCTGCAGCAATTGTAGATTGATAAACGGACATGTCATGCATAAGTAATGTTATTGACTGGTGGCAATGAAGTACAGAGTGTGGCCATTGGCAGAATATTATAGCCATTGCATTAATGTTTT
>NW_017005181.1:0-202 GCF_001483705.2 Eufriesea mexicana | reverse complement strand
CTTCAAACATATCCAATCATAACGTAACCAAACGTAGCCTAACAGAACCTAACGTGACGCGACTACTATTGCTGGCCTTCACAGAGCCAAGCAGGTCATAATATAGGAGTGAGGAGAGAAGTATTCCATAGAACCGCATCGTACAGCAGAAAAGTCAAATATATACAAACAGAACCCAAACAAGTGTAACCTAACAAAACGA
>NW_017005180.1:0-202 GCF_001483705.2 Eufriesea mexicana | reverse complement strand
TCTACGGCTTTTCTACTATTCACTGCAATGCAGTGAATCTCTACGCTCTACTGTGCCCTAGTATAATCTGCTTGTCTCTGTGGAGGCCTGCACTAGTGGTTTCGTCATGCTAGGATGAGTTATGTTTCGTTCGGTTATATTACATTTGGCAGGGTTGGGATAGGCTTCTTTGACTTTTGTGCTATTCACTGCTATTCGGTGC
>NW_017005179.1:0-202 GCF_001483705.2 Eufriesea mexicana | reverse complement strand
AATCTGCCTGGAATATTCAATGTTATTGACATTTTCTGCTAATATCGTGGTGAGCTAACTTTCGTGTATAAATATGTAGTAAAGATACTATTGGCGTGCTATAGCCAATGCAATGCTATAGAGTCTTCCTCGAAAATTTATTTTATTGACGTTTTCGACTAATATCGTGGTGAGATAGCTTTCGTGCATAAATAAGGAGGAA
>NW_017005178.1:0-202 GCF_001483705.2 Eufriesea mexicana | reverse complement strand
CATATCGAACATCAGCCGATAACGATGTGAAAAGCTATTTTTGGTAGCAAAGCTAAATTTTTGGTCTTTACGGGGAGGTGAAACGCAGGTCAACGGAATCGCGATCGTCACATGGAGCGAATCGCGAATCGGCAAGGGGACATGATTTTCACGAGAGCAAATCGCGAATCCGGAAAGTGACGCAATTTTTATGGGAGCAAAT
>NW_017005177.1:0-202 GCF_001483705.2 Eufriesea mexicana | reverse complement strand
AATACACCGAATAGCCGCGTACGACGCAAAGTCAGAGCCACCCTATCCAAACGTTACCTAACCTAACCTAACCAAACGTAACGCAACCCGTCCTATCGTGCCACGACTGCTACTGCTGGCCTCACCAGGGTCGGGCGGTGTATTGTAGAGCAATGCAGAGCGCTGAAATCCACCGAACAACAGTGTACAGCACAAAACTCAC
>NW_017005176.1:0-202 GCF_001483705.2 Eufriesea mexicana | reverse complement strand
ATAAATACGGAGAATGATTCTATTGGCGTGCTATAGCCATTGCAATGCTGTAGCATCTAACTTGAAAATTCGATTCTATTGACAGTTTCGTCTAATATCCTGGTGTGCTTGCTTTCTTTCATAAATAAGGAAGAACGTTTCTATTGGCGTGCTATAGCCATTGCAATGCTATACAGTTTGCCTGGAAAACTCAATTTTATTG
>NW_017005175.1:0-202 GCF_001483705.2 Eufriesea mexicana | reverse complement strand
AAATGGTATCTACTAATTCCCTGTTAAGAGAAACATTTAAAATTAATTTGAAAGATAAATGTAAATGCCTCAAGGATCAAAAATATTTAAAATATGAAATAATATTTGAAAACCTCCAACAAAGAGACACGTAACTTACGTAGTCTTTTTAAATTTCTTAAAGTACTTTTACTTTACCACGAAGCTTAATCTCAAAGAAACT
>NW_017005174.1:0-202 GCF_001483705.2 Eufriesea mexicana | reverse complement strand
ATTCTCTAGCACTGCAATGGCTATAGCACGCCAATAGTATCTTTCCTCCTTATTTATAAAAGACAGTTAGCTCACGACGAAATTAGCCGAAAATGTCAATAAAACTGAATATTCCTGGCAGATTCGATAGCACTGCAACTGCTATAGCACGCCAATAGAACCTTTCCTCCTCATTTATGAATGGAGGTTAGCTCACCACGAT
>NW_017005173.1:0-202 GCF_001483705.2 Eufriesea mexicana | reverse complement strand
TTTCGACATTGTTACAAATTTTTTTAAGATTCCAATGCTTCTTAAATATCATATAGGGTGTTGCAAAATTCAGCTACTTAAAATTGACCTATCGAATTTTCACAGGAAATACAAAATGCGGTATAAAACAAAGCACATAAATTTGTTTAATTGTCATATACATAATAATTATTAATTACATGAAACGGTTGACTTTTCAGAT
>NW_017005172.1:0-202 GCF_001483705.2 Eufriesea mexicana | reverse complement strand
ACTGAAAAGTTCAATTCTATTGACATTTTCGACTAATATCCTTGTGAGCAAACCTTTCTGCGTTAATAAGGAGGAACGATACTATTGGTTTCCTATGGCCATTGCATTGCAATAGAATATGAATGAAACGTTCAATTTCATTGACATTTTCGGCTAATATCGTGGTGAGCAAGATTCTCTGCGTAAATAAGGGGGAAAGACC
>NW_017005171.1:0-202 GCF_001483705.2 Eufriesea mexicana | reverse complement strand
AAAGACAAAAATATCATAACCTAACCTGGCAAAGCCTAACCTAGCCAAACGAAGCTTATCTCATACTAACGTGCCGACAACAGTACACCTGGCATCCCCAGGGACAAGCGGGTCATGTTGGAGCAATGTAGATCTCAGATATCCACCGAAAGTCGGTGCATAGCACAAAAGTCAAAGCTATCCCGTCCAGACCTGACCAATC
>NW_017005170.1:0-202 GCF_001483705.2 Eufriesea mexicana | reverse complement strand
TACCACGAAAGTCAAAGCTACCCTTGCCGAACCTAACCCAACCTAGACAAACCAAACGTAACGTAACACAACCTAACGTGCAGAGACCAATATTTCTGGCATACCCAGGGCTAAGCGTAATATGGAAGAGCACAGTACAGGGCATGAATACCCCGAATAGTAGTGTAAAGCGCGAAAGCCTAGGTTAATATGGTCGAGCTTA
>NW_017005169.1:0-202 GCF_001483705.2 Eufriesea mexicana | reverse complement strand
CACGAAAGTTAGCTCACCAGGATATTAGTCGAAAATGAAAATAAAATTGAATTTTCCATCCTGCATCTATGGCATTGCAGTGGCTGTAGCGCGCCAATAGAATCTGTCCTCCTTATTTTTGCAAGAAAGTAACTTCACAACGATATTAGCCGAAAATATCAATAAAATTGATCTCTCCTGCCTGATTCTATAGCATTGCAAT
>NW_017005168.1:0-202 GCF_001483705.2 Eufriesea mexicana | reverse complement strand
GCCTATAGAATCTTTCCTCCTTATATATGCAAGAAAGATACCTCACCACGATATTAGTCGAAGGTGTCAATAAAACCGAATTTTCCATCCAGATGCTATAGAATTGCAATTGCCATTGCTGGCCAATAGAATCTGTCCACCTTATCAATGCAAGAAAGTCACCTCACCACGATATTAGTCGAAGATGTCAGTATAATTGAAT
>NW_017005167.1:0-202 GCF_001483705.2 Eufriesea mexicana | reverse complement strand
TGGAAAATCCAATTTTATTAACATTCTCTCCCAATATCGTGGTGAGCTAAGTTTCTTGCTTAAGTAAGGAGGAAATATTCCGTTCGCGTGCTATAGCCGTTGCAGTGCTATAGTATCCGGCTGGAAAATATAATTATACAGACAGTTTCGAATAATATCGGGTTGAGCTAACATTCTTGCATAAATATTTAGGAAGAATTCT
>NW_017005166.1:0-202 GCF_001483705.2 Eufriesea mexicana | reverse complement strand
ATCGATGTAGTTTCTTTGTTGTAAGCTTCTGGATGATCTAATTTGTAGCGTGGGTACTTCTGAAGTGCCTACTTTTTGGGTCTTGACAATTTGAATTATATTATGGAATTTATACTGTGTTGATATGCTTGGTCTGTGTCTGTGACCATGATTTGTGTTCCATTTGAGTGCATGGTTGATGTAGTTTCTTTGTTGTAAGCTT
>NW_017005165.1:0-202 GCF_001483705.2 Eufriesea mexicana | reverse complement strand
TCGTGGTGAGCTAGCTTTCTTGCATAAATAAGAATGAAAGATTCTATTGGCTTGCTATAGCCACCGCAATGGTACGGAATCTGGCTGGAAAGTTCAATTTTATTGACATTTTCTACCAATATCGTGGTCAGCAAACATACTTCCCTAAGTAAGGTGGGAATATCCTTCCGGATTGCTATAGCCATTGGAATGCAGTAGAATC
>NW_017005164.1:0-202 GCF_001483705.2 Eufriesea mexicana | reverse complement strand
CCATCTACTTGGCAGAGAATAGGTCTGTTCAAAATCTATAACCTGTTATAGCTTGGTGAACAGGTCGCCTAACGCCTTCAATCTAATGGCAAGAACAGCCATCTTCTTGCCAAGGAATAAGTCTATTTAAAATCTATAGTCTGTTATGGCTTGGTGAATAGATCGCCAAATGCCTTCAATCCAATGGCAAGTACTGCCATCT
>NW_017005163.1:0-202 GCF_001483705.2 Eufriesea mexicana | reverse complement strand
CCCCAGGACCAAGCAGAATATACTGGAGAACAGTAAAGCGCAGAAGTCAACCGCCTTGCAGTGAAAAGCACAAAAGTGAAAGATACCCTAACCTAGCCAGGCCTAACCTTACCTACTCAAACGTTGTGCAACTCAACCAAAGGCGCCGAGATCATGATTGCTCGCCCCCACACATACAATCAGAATACAGCAGGTTACAGTA
>NW_017005162.1:0-202 GCF_001483705.2 Eufriesea mexicana | reverse complement strand
AATCTACCTTGCTAATTTAGGCAAGAAAGGAAGCTCACCACGATATTAGCCGAAAATGTCAATGAAATTGAATTCTCCAAGCACACTCTATATCATTGCAATGCGTACAGCACGCCAATGGAATCTACCCTGCTTGTTAATGCACGAAAGGTAGCTCACCACGATAATAGACGCAAATGTCAATAAAATTGAGTTTTCCAGG
>NW_017005161.1:0-202 GCF_001483705.2 Eufriesea mexicana | reverse complement strand
GCACAGAAGGTAAATGTATCCTGACCAAACTCATCCTAATCCAACCAAGCCGAGTGTAATGTGATTCAACGTAACGTGCCGAGAGCATTATAGCCGGAATTCCCAGAGCCAAGCTGAAAACATGAGAGCGCTGTTGTGTCCAGAATTCCACCTAGTTACAGACTGTAGCACAAACGCCACAGCTAGCCTATCCTAACCTATC
>NW_017005160.1:0-202 GCF_001483705.2 Eufriesea mexicana | reverse complement strand
CCAGAGCCAAGTCGAATATAGAAGAGCAATGTAGAGCGCAGAAAACCACCGAGTAGCAGTTTACAGCGCAAAAGTCAAAGTAATTCTAACCGAGCCTTCCTAACCTAACCTAACGAAACGTAAGGATACCGAAGCTTATGGGCCGAGACCAATATTAGTGAACACTCCAGAGCCAAGCAGAATATATTATTGCACACTAGAG
>NW_017005159.1:0-202 GCF_001483705.2 Eufriesea mexicana | reverse complement strand
TCTTTCTTTTGTGAATATGAACGAAATATTCTATTGGCGAGCTACAGCCATTGCAATGCTTTAGAATCTGGCTCGAAAACTCAATTTCTCTGACATTTTCGACAAATATCGTGGTGAGCTAACTTTCTTGGATACAATGGGAGGAAACATTCTATTGGCGTGCTATGGCTGTTGCAATGCTATAGAAACTGGATGGAAAATT
>NW_017005158.1:0-202 GCF_001483705.2 Eufriesea mexicana | reverse complement strand
CCCGAACAGTAGTTTATAGCAAAACGTAGGAGGTACCCTAACACAATCCGACCGAACCAATCCCAACCTAACGTGCCTAGCCGGCAATTGCTGGCCTGCCCACCGCCAACCAGGGCATATTGGAGGTGAGTAGAGCGCCGTGTTCCATAGAGCGGAATTGTATTGCACGAAATTCAGGGATATCCTAACCCAAACCAAAAAA
>NW_017005157.1:0-202 GCF_001483705.2 Eufriesea mexicana | reverse complement strand
TAGCTTGGAGAATAGGTCGCATAACGTCTTCAAGCAATGGCAACTACAGCCATCTACTTGCCAAAGAATTGGTCTTTTCAAAATCTATATCCTTTTATCGCTTGGTGAATAGATCGCCGATCGCATTCAATCCTATGGTAAGTACAGCCATCTACATGACAGGGAATAGGTCTATTCAAAATCTATGACCTGTTATAGCATG
>NW_017005156.1:0-202 GCF_001483705.2 Eufriesea mexicana | reverse complement strand
TCCGCTTGGCTCCGGCAAGTGCAGCAACATTGGCCGCGTCTCGTTAGTATTAGTTATGTTCAGTTTGGTTACGTTACGATTGTTTAGGTTAGGAGGAACATGCTTCGACTTTTGCGCTATACGCTGCTATATGGCAGCGCTCGGCTCTCTACTGCGCCTTAGCATATTCTGCTGGGATCTGGGGATTCCAGCAATACTGGTC
>NW_017005155.1:0-202 GCF_001483705.2 Eufriesea mexicana | reverse complement strand
ATACATGCATAAATAGATCCATACATACATCGATTCATACATCCAACCATACATACTTCCACTGATACATCCAGCCATCTATACATCCATACAGATGTACATCCATACGTCAATGCATACATACATCCACACATCCATCACGCAACTACGTCCATACATTCATACATCCATACATACAAGCGTCCATACATTAATACATACA
>NW_017005154.1:0-202 GCF_001483705.2 Eufriesea mexicana | reverse complement strand
CGTAGTGAGCCAACTTCCTTACATAAATAAGGAGGAAAGATTCTAGTGGCGTGCTATAGGCACAGCAATGCTATCGAATCGTCCTGGAAAATTCAATTTTATTGACATCTTCGACCTATACCGTGGTGAGCTATCTTCTTTGCATACGTAAGGTGGAAAAATCCTCTTGGAGCGCTGTAGCCATTGCAATGCAGTCGAATCT
>NW_017005153.1:0-202 GCF_001483705.2 Eufriesea mexicana | reverse complement strand
GTATACAGATGTTTACAATAGTCAGCATTATAACGGTACGCATTATATCTACCACTGTATCCGTTGGAATATACTATCCACTGATCATTTATGCTCTATTGCTACTCTAGGATTATAAGTGGGTAGATCGTGAATCGGTAGGGCTATTGACAAATGTCAACACTGTACAGGGCGTTGCCACCTACACAAAACTATAGCCACT
>NW_017005152.1:0-202 GCF_001483705.2 Eufriesea mexicana | reverse complement strand
AAAATCCATTTTTATTGACATTTTCGACTAATATCGTGGTGAGCTAATTTTGTTGCATAAATATGCTGGAAAGATTCCATTGGCATGCTATAGCCATGGCAATGCTATGGAATATGCCAGGAAAATACATTTTTATTGTTATTCTGGACTAATATCGTGGTGAGATAATCTTGTTGCATAAATACGGAGGAAAGATTCTATT
>NW_017005151.1:0-202 GCF_001483705.2 Eufriesea mexicana | reverse complement strand
GGCTTGTAGAGCAATGCAGAGCGCAGATATCGACCGATTAGCAAGGCATAGCACAAAAAGCAATGCTATCCTCTCCTGACCTAACCAAATGTATCATAAGCATATGCAACGTACCATAGCCTAACGTGCCGGGACGACCGCAGCTGACCACCACGTAGCCAAGCTGAATAACCAGAGCTCAGTAGTGCGCAGAATTCCACCG
>NW_017005150.1:0-202 GCF_001483705.2 Eufriesea mexicana | reverse complement strand
ATAAATCTAAAATAATACTGGAAAATATTAATTTTACAATAATTTAAAATAATTTATGTAAGTTATTGATATCGCACATCAGTGCTTTCATTAAACAATTTAAATTAATTTAAATTAAAAAATTTAAATTAAATACGAATAAATTTGGTGAGATTGAGTGTAATAAAAAAGTTAAGCAATTTATTAATATTTCACTTATTAA
>NW_017005149.1:0-202 GCF_001483705.2 Eufriesea mexicana | reverse complement strand
TAAGGAGAAAAGATCCTATTTGCGTGCTATAGCCATTGCAATGCTATAGAATCTGACGGGAAAGTTCAATTTTATTGACATTTTCAACTAATATCGTGGTGAGCTAATTTTGCTGCATAAATAAGGATAAAAGATTCCTTTGGCATGCTATGGCCATTGCAATGCTATAGAGTCTGCCTGGAAAATTCAATTTTATTGACAT
>NW_017005148.1:0-202 GCF_001483705.2 Eufriesea mexicana | reverse complement strand
CTCACCTAACCATTCGTAGTCTAAGTTAATATAACGTTCCGAGACCAATAATGCTGGCATCCCTAGAGCAGAGCGGAACAGATTAAAGCGCACTAGAGAGCAGGAATCTACCGAATATCTGTATATGGCATAAAAGACAAGCCTATCCATACCTAACCCAAGCTATCGCAACATTGCCAAACGTGGCACAACTGAGCATGAC
>NW_017005147.1:0-202 GCF_001483705.2 Eufriesea mexicana | reverse complement strand
TGGCTGTACTTGCCATTGGTTGGAGACCTTTGGCGATCTATTCACCAAGCGATAACTGATTATAGATTTTCAATAGATATATCATCTGGCAAGTAGATGGCTGAACTTGTCTTTGGGTTGAAGGCGTTAGGCGAGCTACGCTCCAAGCTATAACAGGGTATAGATTTTGAATAGACATTTTCTCTGGCAAGCAGACGGCTGC
>NW_017005146.1:0-202 GCF_001483705.2 Eufriesea mexicana | reverse complement strand
AAGTCTGAGTTGTCCCTCCTAACCTAGCCAAACGTAACAAATACAAAAGTAACCTAACGCAACCTAACATAACGTGGCACTTATTGCTGACCTCCACAGACACAAGCAGAATGTACTGGAGTAGAGTAGTGCACAGAAACCCACGCACTGCAGTGAACAGCACAAGAGTCGAACTTATCCTCACCAAACCTGACTTATCGTA
>NW_017005145.1:0-202 GCF_001483705.2 Eufriesea mexicana | reverse complement strand
CGTTATGTTCGCCTTGGTTAGGTTATGATAAGTTTGGTTAGGATCGCTTTGTCTTCTGTGCCGCACACAGCTATAATGTGGATTCCTGCGAAATAATGAGCTCTAGTATATTTTGCCTGGATATGCGGATGCCAGCTGCACTGGTCTCGGCACTATAGGTTGAGTTATGCTTCGTTCGGTTAGGTTAGGTTAGGATGCGTTT
>NW_017005144.1:0-202 GCF_001483705.2 Eufriesea mexicana | reverse complement strand
GCTCACAACGACATTAGTCGAAAATGTCAATAAAATTGTATTCGCCGGACAGACTCTATAGCGCTGGAATGGCAATAGCACGCGAATAGAATATTTCCTCCTTATTTCTTCAAGAAAGTTAGCTCACCACGAAATTAGCCGAAAATGTCAATAAAATTGTATTTTCCAGCCACAATCTATCTCATTGCAATGGCTATAGCAC
>NW_017005143.1:0-202 GCF_001483705.2 Eufriesea mexicana | reverse complement strand
ACAAGAAAGACACCTCAACACGGTATTAGTCGAAAAAGTCAATAAAATTGACTTTTCCATTCAGATTCTATAGCACTGCAATGCCCATAGCACGACAATGGAATCTTTCCTCCTTATTAATGCAAGAAAGTAAACTCACCACGAAATTAGTCGAAAATGTCGATAAGATTGTATTTTCCAATCAGATTCTACGACATTGCAA
>NW_017005142.1:0-202 GCF_001483705.2 Eufriesea mexicana | reverse complement strand
ACATGTCGAGCCACTTGGTCCGAACATGTAACTGAGACACGAAGATATCGACGAAAATTAACCTCGAGTCTGTCGAAACCGGTTTGAACTTCACGATGTTTACATCGAACCCTATCTACGAGCCACGCCTCTCGCTACATCATCTTTAGCTCGATTCCTTAAGAGTCTACGAGTCTTACACGATATTGTAGACAAAGGAATC
>NW_017005141.1:0-202 GCF_001483705.2 Eufriesea mexicana | reverse complement strand
TTATACAAGAAAGATATCCCACAACAATATTAGGCGAGAATGTCAATAAAATTGAGTTTTTCAGCCACATTCAAAGGCATTGCAATTGCTACAGTTCGCCAATAGAATATTTCCTCCTTGTTTATGCAAGAAAGCTTGCTCACCACGATATTAGTCGAAAATGTCCACAAAACTGAACTTTCCAGCCAGTTTCTATAGCATT
>NW_017005140.1:0-202 GCF_001483705.2 Eufriesea mexicana | reverse complement strand
CAGGTCAGTTCACTTCAGATCAGAAAATGTCATGTCAGGTCACATCAGGCCAGGTCAGGCCAGTCACGGTCGGGGCTGGTCAGGTCAGGTCAGGTCTGGTCACGTCAGGTCAAGACACGTCAGGTCAGGTCAGGTCAGCCCAGGCCATGACAGGTCAGGTCAGGTCAGATGATGTCAGTTCAGGTCAGTTCAGGTCAGGCCA
>NW_017005139.1:0-202 GCF_001483705.2 Eufriesea mexicana | reverse complement strand
TAGAATCTTTCCCCTTATTTATGCGAGAAAGTTAACTCACAGCGATATAAGCCGAAAACGTCGATAAAATTGGTCTTTCCAGCCAGATTCTACTGCATTGCAATGGCCATAGCACTCAAAAAGCATATTTCCAACTTACTTACGCAAGGAAGTTTGCTCACCACGATATTAGTTGAAAATGTCAACAAAATTGTATTTTCCA
>NW_017005138.1:0-202 GCF_001483705.2 Eufriesea mexicana | reverse complement strand
CTAAATCTGTCTAATTTACACTGTTGGAACCCGGATTTCAATATACAATACGGGTTCTAGCAACAAGGATACGTGGGAAAAATACAAGTCGGCGGAAAGGAAAAAACTGGCATTTCGCAAATTTTGTAGAGGCTTATACAATGTTAGTTTTTGGTGGGGTGAAGATGACCATTGACCCTTAGTGAAAGTACGTCCCAAGAAT
>NW_017005137.1:0-202 GCF_001483705.2 Eufriesea mexicana | reverse complement strand
CGTTTGGTTACGTTAGGAGAGGTAAAGTTATGTTAGGATATCGTCGACTTCTATGCCTTACACCGCATTGCTTCGAATTTCTGCGCTCTTCTGTGCTCTACTATATGCTGCTAGGCCCTTGGTAGGCCAGCAATAGTTCTCGCGGCACGTCATGTAGTGTTAGTCTACGTTTGGTTAGGCTATGGTAGGGAAGGTTATGGCA
>NW_017005136.1:0-202 GCF_001483705.2 Eufriesea mexicana | reverse complement strand
CAGAATTATCGAATGACTACACTGCTCTGATTATGGACTTGCCAAATACGGCACTGCCAGTTGTAAATAACTATAGCCGCACTTGACATATGCATTAATTGTCCTAGCACTTGCGCGGGGTTCTAGTCCTCATGGAACGAACGAATTCATCGGCTACAGTTCCTGCATGTAATGAGCGCCGTACTGCCAATTGTATATTATT
>NW_017005135.1:0-202 GCF_001483705.2 Eufriesea mexicana | reverse complement strand
GGGACCACTGGCGCCAGCCACCCCGGGGCCAAACTGAATATCGTAGAGCACAGTAGGGCGCAGATATGCAACGAATAACAGTGTAAAGCACGAAAGTCAAAGCTACCCTTACAGACCTTAGCCTAACCTTGCCTAACCGAGCGTAAACTAACCCAAACTAACGTGTCCGGACCACTATCGCTGGCTTCCACAGAGACAAGCA
>NW_017005134.1:0-202 GCF_001483705.2 Eufriesea mexicana | reverse complement strand
TTTGGTTAGGGTAAGATTGGACAGCTTTGACACTTGTGCTGTGAACTGCTACACGGGGGATTTTTGCACTCTGCTATGCTCTGGTATATTCTGATTGTCTGTGTGGTGGTCGCTGCACGTTACTTTGAGATAGGCTACGTTCTGTTATGTTACGATTGGTAACAGAAATGCGGTGGATTCCAGCGCTTTACTGTGCCCAAGT
>NW_017005133.1:0-202 GCF_001483705.2 Eufriesea mexicana | reverse complement strand
CATTAGAATTTGGCTAGAAAGTTCAATTATATTGACATTTTCGACCAATAAAGCGTTGAAGCATCTTTTTCACATGGAACCGGGGAAAAAACACGCTTGGTTTTCTGTAGCTATAACAATTCACTACAATTCGACCAGAAAGTTCAATTACATTGACATTCTCGGCTAATATCGCGCTGAGCTAACTTGTAGACATATATAT
>NW_017005132.1:0-202 GCF_001483705.2 Eufriesea mexicana | reverse complement strand
CACCACGATATTATTCGAAAATGTCAGTAAAGTTGAATTTTCGAGCCAGATACTATCGAATTGAATTGGCTATAGCACGGCAATAGATTTTTTCCTCATTATTTACGCAGGAAAGTTAGCTCGCCACGATATTTGTCGTAAATGTCAATAAAATTGAGTTTTCCATCCAGATACTATAGAATTGCAATGGCTACGGCACGCC
>NW_017005131.1:0-202 GCF_001483705.2 Eufriesea mexicana | reverse complement strand
CATACATACATCCATCCACCCATACATCCATCCACCCATATATCCATCCACCCATACATCCATACAACCATACATCCATACATTCATATATCCATACATACATCCACCCATCCATCCATACATCTATCCACCCTTACACCAATCCCTACATACATACATACAACCGTAAATCCATCCAACCATCCATCCATCCATATATCCA
>NW_017005130.1:0-202 GCF_001483705.2 Eufriesea mexicana | reverse complement strand
TGAATAGACCTATTCTCTGGCAAGTAGATGGCTGAACTTTCCATTGGATTGAAGGCGTTAGGCCATCTATTCACAAATCTATAACAGGCTATAGATTTTCAATAGATCTATTCCCTGGCAAGTAGATGGATGTACCTGGCATTGGATCGAAGGCGTTAGGCGATCTATTCACCAAGCTATAACAGGATGTAGATTTTGAATA
>NW_017005129.1:0-202 GCF_001483705.2 Eufriesea mexicana | reverse complement strand
CCAGAAACTAGTTACAATAATATACGTATAAAAGAATCAAAATGTACAAAAGGGTGGAGTGACTATCATTCTCACCCTCGCCACTAGATGCATTCCGACTTCGAGGACTTTCTCGCAAGTCCTATATATATATATAACTTCTCGTCCTTGCAATAGTATCCCAGTATAAGGACAGGGCCTGCTAGAAGAAAGCTTTACTGAT
>NW_017005128.1:0-202 GCF_001483705.2 Eufriesea mexicana | reverse complement strand
TATAGATTTTGAATAGACCTATTTTCTGGCAAGTTGATGTCTGTACTTGCCATTGTATTGATGACGGTAGGCTATCTACTCACCAAGCTATAACAGACTATAGAATTTGAATAGACCTATTCCCTGGCAAGTAGATGGCTGTACTATCCATTGGATTGAAGGCGTTAGGCAATCTATTCACCAAGCTATAACAGGTTATATA
>NW_017005127.1:0-202 GCF_001483705.2 Eufriesea mexicana | reverse complement strand
ACCAAATAGCAGTGTATAGCACAAAAGTCAAAGTTATCATAACCCAGCCCGACCTAACCTAACCTAACCAAACTTAGAATTGCTTAGAATTTTGCGGGCATCACCAAAGACAGAATATTCTTGAGCACCGTAGGACGCCGAAATCCGCCATATTGCACAGTAGAGCACAAAGGTCGGAGATACCCTAAACTCACATAACTTA
>NW_017005126.1:0-202 GCF_001483705.2 Eufriesea mexicana | reverse complement strand
AGAATAATTAAAGAACGTTCAATTCTATCGAGATATGTTAAAAAAGGAGCACAGGGAAACGAAGTTCAGAAAATATAAGGGGGGAAACTCGAACTGCGTATTATCGTCGGCACCACATGTCACGTTCAGCACTATTTTTAGCAAACTACAAGTCAGAATTGAGAAAGGATAAGCAGAATAATTAAAAAACATTTTATTCTAT
>NW_017005125.1:0-202 GCF_001483705.2 Eufriesea mexicana | reverse complement strand
CATTGCAATGGCTATAGCACGCCAAAAGGATCTTTCCTCCTTACTTATGCAATGGAATCTGGCACACCACGATAATATTCGAAAATGTCAATAAAATTGTATTTTCAGGCCAGATTATACAGCATTGCAGTGGTTATAACTTGCCAATATAATCTTTCCTCCTTGTTTGTGCAAGAAAGCAAGTTCACCAAGATATTAGTAG
>NW_017005124.1:0-202 GCF_001483705.2 Eufriesea mexicana | reverse complement strand
CAAAATGGGGAATTTAAATGAAAGATAACGAATATCTTTACATAATTGAGAAATATTAACAATACAGGTATGGCCTCTGGAATTTTTCTCATTTACAATTGATAAATGGAAACAGATATATTTGTCGCAATTTAATAATGATTTGGAGGTTATGTCGAACGTTTTGCACGTTATTTTTCCACAAAATGGGAAATTTAAAAGA
>NW_017005123.1:0-202 GCF_001483705.2 Eufriesea mexicana | reverse complement strand
AACACATCCGGCAGAGCGCTTGCCGCCCATCCGCGCCACGCTTGCAGCCTACGCTGCCCTACGAGCGAGGAGCACGTGCTACGCTAGCGGGCTCTCTCCGCGGCATCCTTCTGCAAGATAACCACTTCGCCGAAGGAGACCACAGCACACGACGCACCTAACCTCTCCATCAACCGCGCCACGACGACGGAGAGTGAAAGGT
>NW_017005122.1:0-202 GCF_001483705.2 Eufriesea mexicana | reverse complement strand
TATATCATGCCAATAGGATCTTTCTCCCTTATTTATGCAACAAAATTATCTCACCACGATATTGGTCGAGAATGTCAACAAAATTGAATTTTCCCATCAGATTCTATAGCATTGCAATGGCAATAGCATGCCAATCGTATCTTTCCTCCTTATGTATGAAACGAAATTAGCTCAGCACGATATTAGTCGAAAATGTCAATAT
>NW_017005121.1:0-202 GCF_001483705.2 Eufriesea mexicana | reverse complement strand
TCTTCCACTTTTGTGCTTTGCAAGGCAATACCGGTGGTTTTCCGCGCTCTACTGTGCTCTAGTATATTCTGCTTGGATCTCAGGGGGCCGGAAATAGTGATCGCGGGACGTTACGTTGAATTAGGTTACTTATGGTCCCGTAGCGATTGGCTATGTTAGGTTAGGACGAATTGCACTTTTGTGCTCTACAGTGCAATGCGGC
>NW_017005120.1:0-202 GCF_001483705.2 Eufriesea mexicana | reverse complement strand
GGAAGGATGGTTGTATGGATGGATGGATGTATGGAAGTATGGATGTATGTATGGATGGATGGCAATATGGATGGTTGGAAGTGTGGATGGATTGTCGTACGGACAGGCGAATGTACGGATGTAAGGATGTATGCATTTATATATGTATGGATATATGGATGGATGGATGTATCGAATGGTGGTGGTACGGATGGACGGGTTT
>NW_017005119.1:0-202 GCF_001483705.2 Eufriesea mexicana | reverse complement strand
ATGCCATCCTTACCAAACCTGACCAGACCTAACCTTACCAAGCATGGAATAACTAAACCTAATAGCCTGAGACCAATATTCCTGG
The DNA here is from genome assembly GCF_001483705.2 of Eufriesea mexicana. NCBI lineage: Eukaryota > Metazoa > Arthropoda > Insecta > Hymenoptera > Apidae > Eufriesea > Eufriesea mexicana. Next base: position 117 of record NW_017005119.1, on the reverse strand, counting down.
CCTCCTCAGAGCCAAGCAGGACATATTAGAGCACAGTAGAGCGCAGAAGTCCGCCGAATAGCCGTGTATAGCACAAAAGTCAAAACCATCCTAACCAAATCTAACCTAACCTTACCT
>NW_017005118.1:0-202 GCF_001483705.2 Eufriesea mexicana | reverse complement strand
TATAGCCATTGCAATGCTGCAGAATTTGACTGGAAAATTCAATTTTATTGGCATTTTCGACTATCATCGTTGTGAGCTAATTTCGTTGCATAAATAAGGAGGAAAGATACTATTGGCATGCTATATCCATTGCAATGCCATAGACACTGACTGGAAAATCCAATTTTATTTACATTTTCGACTAATATCGTGGTGAGCTAGT
>NW_017005117.1:0-202 GCF_001483705.2 Eufriesea mexicana | reverse complement strand
CCTAGCTTAGACGAGGCATACTTAAGTAGCATAGGAACTTACATTTAAGGTATGAGGAGGTATCGGGCTTTTGGTAAGCATTTGACTGAGGATTGAGTCATTAGTACACTTCTGATGCTAATTGGAGATGTTAAGGTCACCTTTATCTCTATCACGTATCTCTATTGTCGATTGGTCGACAATATCCTCAGTGCTGCAGTGG
>NW_017005116.1:0-202 GCF_001483705.2 Eufriesea mexicana | reverse complement strand
CAATGCTGTAGAATCTGGCTGGAAAGTTCAATTCTATTGACAGTTTCGACTAATATCGTGGTCCGCTATCTTTCTTGCATAGACATGGAGGAGAGATCCTATTGGCGTGCTATAGCCAATGCAATGCTCTGAAATCTGTCGGGAAAATTCAATTTTACTGACATTTTCGACTAATATCGTGGTGAGACACCTTTCTTGCATA
>NW_017005115.1:0-202 GCF_001483705.2 Eufriesea mexicana | reverse complement strand
TTTCTGCGCTATACTGTATACTAACATTTCCTGCATGTCTCCGGGCGGGGGCCAGCAATTGTTTCCGCTGCACGTTAGGTTGTGGAATGTTACGATTGGTTAGGATAGGTCAGATTATCTTTGCCTTTCGTGCTATGCACTTCCATTCGGTAGATATCTGTGTTCTACTGCGCTCTACTATATTCTGCTTGGCTCTGGGGTG
>NW_017005114.1:0-202 GCF_001483705.2 Eufriesea mexicana | reverse complement strand
TCCATACATCCATACATCCATACATACATCAAGGCATACATCCAAACATACATCCATACATACCTGCATACGTACACCCTATCATACAACCATATATACATCCATACTTCCGTACATCCGTCCATCCATACCTCAATGAACCCATACACCCATCCGTCCATACAGCGATCCACCCGTACATACATCCATCCATCCATCCATC
>NW_017005113.1:0-202 GCF_001483705.2 Eufriesea mexicana | reverse complement strand
GCCTATTGTACCACTGCCAACAATAATCTACTATACCACTGGCAATAGTAGTCTACTGCACCACTGCCAACAGTAACCTAGTATACCACTGGCAATAGTGGCCTATTGCACCACTGCCAACAGTAACCTAGTATACCACTGGCAATAGTGGCCTATTGCACCACTGACAATAGTAACCTACTGCACCACTGCCAACAGTAAC
>NW_017005112.1:0-202 GCF_001483705.2 Eufriesea mexicana | reverse complement strand
CGGATGTATGCATGGATGTATGTATGGATGTTTGTATGGATGCATGCATGTATGTATGGATGTGTGTAAGTATGGATGTATGGGTGTATGTATGGATGAATGTATGGGTGTATGTAAGAATGTATGTATGGATGTATGTATGGAAGAATGCATGCGTGCATGTATGGATCTGTGTATTGATGTGTGTATGGATGCATGGATA
>NW_017005111.1:0-202 GCF_001483705.2 Eufriesea mexicana | reverse complement strand
TTAGTCGAAAATGTCAATAAAATTGAATTTTCCGGCCAGATTCTACAGGATTGCGATGGCTATGGCACGCCAAAAGGATCTTTCCTCCATACTTATGCAAGGATGCTTGCTCGCCACGATATTAGTCGAAAATGACAACAAAATTGCACTTTCCAGCCAGATTCTGCAGCATTGCAATGGCAATAGCTCGCCAATAGAATCT
>NW_017005110.1:0-202 GCF_001483705.2 Eufriesea mexicana | reverse complement strand
AGGGAATTATTGCGGGGACAGCGGGTACAGAGGCGTACCCGGATGAAGACACGAATTAACGCGCTAATTATTTGTTGAACGAGAGTGAAAACTCAGAGGAGTCACTCGTTGAATTTTCAATTTCTTTTATCTTTAACCTATGATGTTCCTATTGATTTTCAGCCTCGAGTATTGGGTAGTGGAAAGTACTTGCTCGATTTTT
>NW_017005109.1:0-202 GCF_001483705.2 Eufriesea mexicana | reverse complement strand
GTTAGCTCACCACGATGTTAGTCGAAAATGTCAATAATTTGAATTTTCCAAACACATTCTGTAACAATGCAGTGGCTATAGCACGCTCATAGTATCTTTCCTCCTTATTTATGCAAGAAAGTTTCCTCACCACGATATAATTCGAAACAGTCAATAAAATTGAATTTTACATCCAGATTCTACAGGACTGCAATGGTTACAG
>NW_017005108.1:0-202 GCF_001483705.2 Eufriesea mexicana | reverse complement strand
CTATTGCAGTGCAATGGCTACAGCAATCCAATAGAATCTTACCACGTTCTTTACGCAGAAAAGACTGCTCACCGCGATATTTGTCGAAAATGTTAATAAAAATGAACTTTCCAGTCCGATTCTACTGCAATGCAATTGATATAACGAACCAATGGGATCTTTCCACCTTATTTATGTAGAATATCTTGCTCACCACGATATT
>NW_017005107.1:0-202 GCF_001483705.2 Eufriesea mexicana | reverse complement strand
GAGTAGCTCTATTCAAAATCTATAACCCTTTATACCTTGGTGAATAGATCGTCTAACGCTTTCTATCCAATGGCAAGTACAGCCATCTACTTGCCAGAGAATAGGTCCATTCAAAAACTATAAACTCTTATAGCTTGGCGAATAGATCGCCTAACGATTTCAATCCAATGTCAGGTACAGCCGTCTACTTCCCAGAGAATAG
>NW_017005106.1:0-202 GCF_001483705.2 Eufriesea mexicana | reverse complement strand
CAATGGCAGGCACAGCCATCTACTTGCCAGAGAATAGGCGTATTCAAGCTCTATATTCCGTTAGAGCTTGGAGAATAGGTCGCCTATCGTCTTCAACCAATTGCAAGTACAGCCATCTCCATGCCAGAGAATTGGTCTGTTCAATATCTATTACCTGATATAGCTTGGCGAATCGATCGCCTAACGCCATCAATCCAATGGC
>NW_017005105.1:0-202 GCF_001483705.2 Eufriesea mexicana | reverse complement strand
CGATATCTTTCGAAAATGTCAATATAATTGGATTTTCCAGCCAGATTCTTTTGCGCAACAATGGCCATAGCTCGCCAAATGCATCTTTCCCCCTTATTTATGCAAGGAGGTTTCCTCACGGCGATATTAGTCGAAAATGTGAATAAAATTAAATTTTCCAGCCAGATTCTGTAGCATTGCAATGGAAATAGCACGACAATAG
>NW_017005104.1:0-202 GCF_001483705.2 Eufriesea mexicana | reverse complement strand
CTGGCATGATCTGACCTGACATTACATGATCTGATCCGAAGTGAACTGACCTGACCTGACCTGTCCTGACCAGACCTGATCTGGCCAGGCCTGACCTGAACTGACCTGAACTGACTTGAGCTGACAGCATCTGACCTGGCATGACCTGACCTGTCCTGACCTGACCTTGCCTGACCTGGCCTGACCTGGCCTGACCTGAACT
>NW_017005103.1:0-202 GCF_001483705.2 Eufriesea mexicana | reverse complement strand
GATACGCAATATTACATCGCAAAAATTGCATTTTACATTTTCTTATAAAAAAAGAAAAAAAGATAAATTATTTTATAAATAAAATAAAAAATAAAACGAAATAAAACAAAAACAAAACTTGTTAAGAGTATAATGAATCGATGTAAGTGAGATACTCACAAAAGGGATTAGACGTGATCTGTCGCATACGAAGAATATTTAG
>NW_017005102.1:0-202 GCF_001483705.2 Eufriesea mexicana | reverse complement strand
TTTCCAGCCAGATTCTATAGAATTTCAAATCCTATATCACGCCAAAAGTATCTTTCCTCCTTATTTATGCGAGAAAGTTAACTCACCACGGTATTAGCCGAAAATATCAATAAAATTGTGTTTTCCATCCAGATTCTGCAGCATTGCAGCGGCTACAGCTCGCCAATAGAATCTTTCCTCCTTATTTATGAAAGAAAGTTAG
>NW_017005101.1:0-202 GCF_001483705.2 Eufriesea mexicana | reverse complement strand
TGCTACGTTTGGTTAGGATACGTTAGTTAGGGTTACTTAATGTTAGCTTTGTCTTTCTTGGCATAGACTCTTATACGGGGGATTTCTGCTCTCTGGTGTGCTCTACCATTCTCTGCTCGCCTCTGGGGATGCCAGCAACAGTGGTCTCGGCAGGTTAGGTTGCGATAGTTAACGTTTGGTTACGTTACGTTTGGTTAGGTTA
>NW_017005100.1:0-202 GCF_001483705.2 Eufriesea mexicana | reverse complement strand
CGTGCCCCGACCACAATTGCTGGTATCCACACAGTCAAGCAGAACACACTAGCGGGGAGTAGAATGCAGGAATCCATAGAATCGCAGTGTATATCAGAGAAGTCGAAGCTACCCAAACCTAACATAAACCAACTGAACACAACCAAACACAGCCTGTCTCAACTTAATGTGCTGAGACCGCTATTGTTGCCCACCCCGGAGC
>NW_017005099.1:0-202 GCF_001483705.2 Eufriesea mexicana | reverse complement strand
CTTCTATGACACTCCCAAAACTACTACCTCCAAGTTCGATAACGTGATACGTTAACATAGGCGCCAGATATCCGTAAAATTCTTACACTCGAATAATAGGAGACGCAATTGAAGACCTAGGATTGGAAACACAAAGCAATGAGTCGGATAAGGAATCAGATGACAATAGCTCGGAAGATTTATAAGCTAAAGGAGCACAAAA
>NW_017005098.1:0-202 GCF_001483705.2 Eufriesea mexicana | reverse complement strand
TATAATGATGCTGGATATAGTAAATCTTTTCTAAAAATAAAAAATGTGCAATTTTTGGTGCTCTTCGCTTTATGATATATCTCGTTTAAGATAGGAAACAATTGTTAATACCTTTGCACTCGAGAAGTGAGCTTCAGTGACCATTTCATAAAATTTGGAAGATCGACATTAATTAATATGTCAAATTTACAGTAATGTGACA
>NW_017005097.1:0-202 GCF_001483705.2 Eufriesea mexicana | reverse complement strand
TTAGTGTAGCTCTTACTTTTGCGCTGTACACTACTATTCGGTGGATTTCTTTGCTCTACTGTGTTCTAGTATGTCCTTCTTGTCTCTGGAGAGGGCAGCAATGTCTGTCTCGGCACGTTAGACAGAGTTTGGCTACGATTGGATATGTTGTGTTGGTTCGGTTTAGGCTATGGTAGCTTTGTCTTTTCAGGTATACACTATG
>NW_017005096.1:0-202 GCF_001483705.2 Eufriesea mexicana | reverse complement strand
AAGTTAGCTCACATCGATACTAGCCGAAAATGCCAATAAAATTGGATTTTCCAGCCAGATTCTACAGCATTGCAGTGGACACAGCACGCCAACAGTATCTTTTCTCTTTATTTATGCAAGAAGGTTAGCTCACAACGACATAAGTCGAAAATGTCGATAAAATTGAACTTGCCATGCAGATTCTATTGCGTTGCTATGGCAA
>NW_017005095.1:0-202 GCF_001483705.2 Eufriesea mexicana | reverse complement strand
TTCTGATGGCTGTACTCGATACTTTTATGTCAGTTGTTAATATCTCGAGCAGTAACGGATCCTGCCTTTGTCACTGTAAAATTGCCACAGGATCTGCATCATCATTGAACAGGTTAATTATTCGGCTACCGTCCTCCGATGATGGATGCAGTATGTGCCGTACTGTCAGTTGTGGATACGTCAGTTGTAGATAAAGGTACTC
>NW_017005094.1:0-202 GCF_001483705.2 Eufriesea mexicana | reverse complement strand
GCAACACGGCGCTCTACTGTATTATGCTTAGAACTTGAAATGCCAACAACAGTGGCCGAGGCAAGTTACGTTGAGGTGGGCTACGTTTGGTTTGGTTAAGTTAGCTTGTGTATTGTCTGGACTCGTTTGACTTTCGTGCTATGCACTGCGAATATATGGCCTTCTGCGCTCTAATGCCTTCTAGTAAGTTCTGATAGACTCT
>NW_017005093.1:0-202 GCF_001483705.2 Eufriesea mexicana | reverse complement strand
GTAGCGCGCCAGTAGAATCTTCCCTCCTCATTAATGCGCGAAAGTATGCTCACCACGATATTGATCGAAAATATCAATAAATTTGTACTTTGCAGTCACTTTTTATTGCTTTGCTATGGCTATATCTCGCCGATAGAACCTTTCATCCTTATTTAAGCAAGAAAGCTTGCTCACGACGATATTATACGAAGATGTCAATAAA
>NW_017005092.1:0-202 GCF_001483705.2 Eufriesea mexicana | reverse complement strand
CCCATACATCTATCCACCCAAACATACATCCATCCATATATCCATCCATCCATACATAAATCCGTCCATAAGTACATCCATCCAAACATCCATTCATCCATCCATGCATACATCCATACATCCATCCTTACATACGACGATACATACATACATCCATACATCCATACATACATACATCCATACATACATACAACCATACATC
>NW_017005091.1:0-202 GCF_001483705.2 Eufriesea mexicana | reverse complement strand
CCTCAGAGTCGAGCAGAGAACATTAGAGCGCAGCAGGACGCGGAAATCCACCGAAATGCAGTGCATAGCACGAAAGTCAAAGCTATCTCGTCCTAACCTAACCAATCCTAGCATAACCTAGCGTAATCTGACTCAAACCAACGTGCCGCGGCCTCTACTGGTGTCCACCCCTGGACCATGCAGAACTACCAAAAGTGGTAGT
>NW_017005090.1:0-202 GCF_001483705.2 Eufriesea mexicana | reverse complement strand
AGCTTGCCAATATAATCTTACCTCCTTGTTTCTGCAAGAAAGTTAGCTCACTACGATATTAGCGAAAATGTCAATAAAATTGTAATTTCCTGCCAGATTCCGCAGCATTGTAATAGCTATAGCACTACGAATGGATCTCTGCTCCTTACCTATGCAAGGAAGTTAGCTCACGACGAAATTAGTCGAAAATGTCAATAAAATT
>NW_017005089.1:0-202 GCF_001483705.2 Eufriesea mexicana | reverse complement strand
TTAAAAATTGAAACGTCACCTCTGAAGAAGCTCCATGGAAAGTCAGAAATTAATACCGACTGTACGGTATCCAGTTCTAGTAAAAAAATTAACAAGCAAAAGTATAACGGAGAAGGGACGAATATTTCGGATCAAGAGAACGAGGGAAAGGCAGAATTTTACACTTTCATAGATAAGGATGTACGGTTTTTAGTTTATATTT
>NW_017005088.1:0-202 GCF_001483705.2 Eufriesea mexicana | reverse complement strand
ACAAATACTTACATTCTTTTGCGTGATGCAGACACACCTGCATGGATACAATAATGCTTCCAGCATTTATTTCCAATGTTTCCTCATTTCCTATGCGCTCTCCTGTTTAGTAGGAGAACAATTAACAATTCACTCAGTTTCTGTGATTAATTTATGAACTTTTATAATTGCATCGTAAAGGCAGATCCTTCAGGAAGTTCTC
>NW_017005087.1:0-202 GCF_001483705.2 Eufriesea mexicana | reverse complement strand
TTTAGACTAATATCGTGGTGAGCTAACTTTCTTGCATAAACAAGGAGGAAAGATTATATTGGCTAGCAATTACCACTGCAATGCTGTAGAATCTGGCTAGAAAGTTCAATTTTATTGTCATTTTCGTCTTATATCGTTTTGAGCTAGCTTCCTTGCATAAGTATGGAGGAAAGATCCTTTTGGCCTGCTATAACCATTGCAA
>NW_017005086.1:0-202 GCF_001483705.2 Eufriesea mexicana | reverse complement strand
AATTCATTTTAATTGACATTTTCGACTAATACCGTGTGGAGCTAACTCTCTTTCATAAATTAGTAGGATAGATCCTATTGGAGTACTATAGCCATTGCAATGCTACAGAATCTGGCTGGAAAATTCAATGTTATTTACATTTTCGACTCATATCGTGGTGAGCTAACTCTATTACATAAATAAGAAGGATAGATTCTGTTGG
>NW_017005085.1:0-202 GCF_001483705.2 Eufriesea mexicana | reverse complement strand
GGCTCTTGCAAGACCAACAATGGTGGTCTCGGCACGTTACGATGAGTCAGGCTACGTTCGGTTTGGTTGGGTTAGGCTACGTTTGGTAATGATAGCCTCACATTTTGTGTTGTACGCTGCTAATCGGTGGATTTCTGCGCTCCACTGCACTTTAGTATGTCCTGCTTGGCTCTGGGGAGAGCAGCAGTAGCAGTGTGAGCAC
>NW_017005084.1:0-202 GCF_001483705.2 Eufriesea mexicana | reverse complement strand
TCTAACCCAACATAATGTGCCCCGACCGCTATTGATGTCCACCGTGGGGCCAAGTAAAGCATACTAGAGAGCAGTAGCGCGCAGAAATCCACCGAATACCAGTGAATAACACAGAAGTCGGAGATATCCTAATCTATTCCGACAAAACTTATCATAACCAAACGCAACCTCACTCAACCGAACGTGCCGAGACCACTACTGC
>NW_017005083.1:0-202 GCF_001483705.2 Eufriesea mexicana | reverse complement strand
GAGGCCATCAATAGTGGTCGCGGCACCATACGTTGTGGTATAGCGTTTGGCTAGGTAAGGTTAGGAAAGGTTAGGTTAGGATGACTTCCGCTTTTGTGCTTTACACAGCAAGGCGGTGATTTTCTGCGCTCTACTATGCTCTAGTATACCCTGCTTCGCTATGTGAGTTCCAGCAATAGTGGTTTCGGCAAGTTGCGTTGAG
>NW_017005082.1:0-202 GCF_001483705.2 Eufriesea mexicana | reverse complement strand
TTCAATCCAATGGCAAGTACAGCCATCTACCTGCCTGAGAATGAGTCTAATCAGAATCTAAAACCAGCCGTAGCTTCGAGATTAAATCGCCTAACGCCTACAATCCAATGGCAAGTACAGCCATCTACTTGCCACAGAAGAGGACTATTCGAAATCTATAACCTGATATAGGTTGTTGAATAGATCTCCAAACGCCTTCAAT
>NW_017005081.1:0-202 GCF_001483705.2 Eufriesea mexicana | reverse complement strand
CTATAGCACGCCAACAGCATCTTTCCTCCTTATTTATGCAAGCAAGATAACTCACCACAGTATGCGTCGAAAATGTGAATAAAATTGAACTTTCCCTCCAGATTCTATACCATTGCGACGGCTATAGCAAGTGAATTGCATCGTTGCTACTTATATATGCAGGAATGTTAGCTCACTACGATGTTAGACGAAAATGTCAATA
>NW_017005080.1:0-202 GCF_001483705.2 Eufriesea mexicana | reverse complement strand
CTACAACAGATTATATACTTTGGATAGACCTATTCTATGGCAAGTAGAAGGCTGTACATGGCACTGGATTGAAGGCGTTAGGCGTTCTATTCACCAAGCTATAATAGATTATAGATTTTGAATAGACCTGTTCTCTGGGAAGAAGATGGCTGTACTTGCCATTGGATTGGAGGCGATATGCGATCTATTCACCAAGCTATAA
>NW_017005079.1:0-202 GCF_001483705.2 Eufriesea mexicana | reverse complement strand
GAGCAGAGAATATTAGAGGACAGTGGGCCGCAGAAACCCATTGCATCGCAGTGTGTAGAACAGAAGTCATATTTATCCGTACCAAACCCTAGCTAACGTAACGAAACCAAACGTAGCATAACACAACGTAACATGTCGCGACCGCTATTGCGGCCCTACCCAGAGCGAAGCAGAATATAGTAGAGCACAGTCGAGAGCAGAA
>NW_017005078.1:0-202 GCF_001483705.2 Eufriesea mexicana | reverse complement strand
TGTCTGTACTTGCCATTGGATTGCAGGCGAAAGGCGATCTAATCATCAAGCTACGGCAGCTTAGAGGTTTTGAATATGCTCATTCTCTGGCGAGTAGATGGCTGTACCTGCCATTGGATTGAAGGCGTTATGCGATCTGTTCACCATGCTATAACCGGCTATAGATTTTGAATAGACCTATTCTCTGGCAAGTAGATGGCTG
>NW_017005077.1:0-202 GCF_001483705.2 Eufriesea mexicana | reverse complement strand
AAGTTGGGATCATCTGGTTCGGATTTCCCTTTTTGTGCTGTACACTGCTGTTCGTTCGTTTTTCGCGCTCTACATTACTCTACCACATTCTGCTCCACTCCGGAGCGGAGGGGAATAGTGGTCGTCGCACGTTACGTTGAGTTAGGTTATGTTTGGTTAGGTTAGGTCAGCTTCTGCTTTGCTCCGGGGATGACAGCGGCAG
>NW_017005076.1:0-202 GCF_001483705.2 Eufriesea mexicana | reverse complement strand
GTATCTTTCCCCCTTATTTATCCAAGAAAGTTAGCTCACCATGATATTACTAGAAAATGATAACAGAATTGAATTTTCCAGACAGATTCGATGGAATTGCAATGGCCGAAGCACGCCAATAGAATCTTACCTCTTTATTTATGCAAGAAAGTTGGCTCACCACGGTATTAGTCGAAAATGCCAATGAAATTGAATTTTCGAG
>NW_017005075.1:0-202 GCF_001483705.2 Eufriesea mexicana | reverse complement strand
CTCTAAAAAGGTAGCGTAACGTAACCTAACAATGCGAGACGACAACTGCTGCTCACCCCAGAGACTTGCAGACCATATTAGAGCACAGTACAGAGAAGAAACGCACCGGAGAGCAGTGTACAGCGCAAAAGTCAAAGCTATCCCCTCCTATCCTTACCAATCGTAAAATAATCAAACGGAAAATAACCTAACAACTCGTGCC
>NW_017005074.1:0-202 GCF_001483705.2 Eufriesea mexicana | reverse complement strand
CCTCTATTCGATTCTCCATTTCAACCGATTTCGCGAATTTCGTTAGACAAAGATCATCCGAAGTACGAAATTGTTTCATTATTTCCTGCCTTTCTTGTCTCTTTTTGTATTTCTTTTTATATTTTATTTCTGCGTTAGCCGGTGGCTGATTTCTATTTTACATTGCGTGGGACGAAGTGTGGTACAGAGACAAGGTATGCGC
>NW_017005073.1:0-202 GCF_001483705.2 Eufriesea mexicana | reverse complement strand
TATAGCATTGCAAATGCTAAAGCACGCCAATGGAATCTTTCCTCCTCATTTATGCAAGAAAGGCAGCTCACTACGATATTACCCGAAAATGTCAGAAAAATTGTATTTTCCTGCCTGAGTCCATAGCATTGTAAAGGCAATAGCACACAAAAAGCATCTTCCCTCCTTGTTTATGCAAGCAAGTTAACTCACCACCATATTA
>NW_017005072.1:0-202 GCF_001483705.2 Eufriesea mexicana | reverse complement strand
CATAGCACGCCAATAGGATCCTTTCTCCTTATTTATGCAAGAAAGTTAGCTCACCACGATATTTGTAAAAAATGTCAATAAAATTGAATTTTCTATTCAGATTTTGTAGCATTGCAACGCCCATAGCACGCCAATAGGATCCTTTCTCCTTATTTATGCAAGGAAGGTGGCTCATCACGACATTAGTCGAAAATGTCAATAA
>NW_017005071.1:0-202 GCF_001483705.2 Eufriesea mexicana | reverse complement strand
TCCAGGAGGTGGCCATGGACACGGCCTAACTTTCACGCCATGTATGGTACTCGAGGCCAACATCAACCACTCCCGGTCGTCGCAATACCTTCTCCTGCAGGCGCTCGTTGAGCTGGGTGTCGGGATGGCCGTTACCGCGGAGTCGTACCGTATCCTCGATCAAGACGGGCGGTTCGGGGATCGGGACGGCTACGTGGCGATC
>NW_017005070.1:0-202 GCF_001483705.2 Eufriesea mexicana | reverse complement strand
CCATCCATTCATGCACCCATACATTCGTCCATGCACCCCACAATTTAACCATCCATTGATCCAATCTTCCGTCCATCCACCCATCCATTCATCCGCACAAACATCCATATATCCATGCATCCGTACATCCACACATTCCTAAATCCATGCATCCATACGTCCACCCATCCGTACATCCATCGATCCATACAACCATACATGT
>NW_017005069.1:0-202 GCF_001483705.2 Eufriesea mexicana | reverse complement strand
ATACATCCATACATACATACACGAACCCACACACTCACCCATACATACATGCATAGACACATCGGCGCATACATCCACACATTCATCCATACATCCACCCGCACATACATCCGTACATTCGCCCTTCCATACACGCATTCATACATCCATCCATCCATCCGCCCATCCATACATCAATCGAACCATACCTTCATCCATCCAT
>NW_017005068.1:0-202 GCF_001483705.2 Eufriesea mexicana | reverse complement strand
TGTTAAAGGTATCCAGACCAAACTACCCTAAACCAACCTAACCGCACGTAACGTGACTCAACGAAATGCGCAGAGACAACCCTTGCTCGCCTTGCCAGAGCAAAGCAGAAAATATCAGAACACTGTAGGACGCAGGAAACCACGTAACAGCAGAATGCAGCACAAATGACAAAGCTATCCCCTCCTAACCTAACCAACCGTA
>NW_017005067.1:0-202 GCF_001483705.2 Eufriesea mexicana | reverse complement strand
CAATATTAGCCGAAAATGTCAATGAAATTGGATTTTCCAGCCAGATTCTACAGCATTGCATTGGTTATAGCGCGCCAATTGAATCCTTCCTCCTTATTTATGAAAGTAGGATAGCTCACCACGATATTAGTGGATATTGTCAATAAAATTGAATTTCCCGTCCAGATTCTATAACTTTGCAATGACTAGAGCACGCCAACAG
>NW_017005066.1:0-202 GCF_001483705.2 Eufriesea mexicana | reverse complement strand
TTTCGTCTAATATCGTGGTGAACTATCTTTCTTGCGTAAATAAGGACGAAAGGTTCTATTGGCGTGCTATGGCCTTTGCAGTGCTATAGAATCTGACTGGAAAGTTCTGTTTTATTGACACTTTCGACTGATATCGTGATGAGCTACCTTTTTGCATAAATAAGGTGGGTAGATTCTGTTGGCGTACTATAGCCATTGCATT
>NW_017005065.1:0-202 GCF_001483705.2 Eufriesea mexicana | reverse complement strand
GCGAAGAAATGGCAGACGCGGGAGAAGAGATAGGTGAACGGGTGAGGGACGAGAGGAATTTTGAATGGAGAGACGATGACAGAAAGTAGGGTGGGATAGACGAGAGAGGTTGGAGACGTTGCAACATGAAGCAGACTCTCATGAATCACTCGGCGAAAATTGACAATCGACAAACAAAACCCGTTCTGAAATCCCGCTGCGC
>NW_017005064.1:0-202 GCF_001483705.2 Eufriesea mexicana | reverse complement strand
AACACAAATGTCAAAGCAATCCTGACCAAACCTGTCCAAACCTAGCCAAGCCAAACGTGACATGTCCCAAACAAACTTGCCACGATCATTATTGCTGGCCTCCACACAGACAAGGAAAATATATTAGAGCACAGTAGAACGCAGAATTCCACCGAAAGTTGTCCATACCAGGAAAATCAAAGCAATCCAAACCTAACCCAAA
>NW_017005063.1:0-202 GCF_001483705.2 Eufriesea mexicana | reverse complement strand
TTTGCATTTTGCTACTATTCTCTGCTCCACCCTTGGGGCGTCAGCAATAGTGGTCGCGGCAAGGTGGTTTGAGTTTTGCTACTTTTGGCTACGTCACATTTCGTTAGGTTAGGATAGGGTAGCTTTAACTTTTGCGCTGTTCACTGCATTTGGGTGGGTCTCTGTGCTCTTCGTTGCTCTACTATACTCTGCTCGACTCTGT
>NW_017005062.1:0-202 GCF_001483705.2 Eufriesea mexicana | reverse complement strand
ATGGATGGAGGGATATAAGCATGGATGTATGTATGTATGGATGTATGGATGCAAGGATGAATGCAGGGATGTATGTGTGGATGTATGTTGGGACGAATGTATTGGTGTATGTATACATGAATGTATTGATGTATGTATTGATGTATGGATGGATGGATGGACGGATTGATGAATGGAAGTAATGATGGATATATGTATGGAT
>NW_017005061.1:0-202 GCF_001483705.2 Eufriesea mexicana | reverse complement strand
GTTTGACGCTGTGGATGCCAGTAATAGTTGTCTCGGTGCGTCAGATTCAGTTACGCTACGTTCAGTTAGGGTACGCTAGTCTGGGTTAGGACAGGATAGTTTCGGCTTTCGTGGTATAAACAGATGTTCGGTGCATTTATACGCTCTACTGTTCCATAGTATGTCCTGCCTGGCTCTGTGGAGGCCAGCAATAGTGGTCTCG
>NW_017005060.1:0-202 GCF_001483705.2 Eufriesea mexicana | reverse complement strand
TACTGTGCTGTAGTATATTCTGCTTGGCTCTGGAGATGCCACCACTAGTGGTCTCTGCACGTTAGGTTGAGCTATACTGCGTTCGGTTATGTTACATTTAGCGAGGTTAGGATAGGATAGTATTGACTTTCGTTCTCTACACAGCTTTCCACGGATTTCTGCGATCTTCTGTGTTCTGATATTTTCTGCTTGGCTCTGAGGA
>NW_017005059.1:0-202 GCF_001483705.2 Eufriesea mexicana | reverse complement strand
GTGTATGGATGTATGGATGGATGCATGTATGGGTGGATAGATGTATGGATCGATGGATGTATCAATGGGTGGTTGAATGGCTGGATGGAGGTATGGAAGAATTGGTGTATGGAAGGATGAATGTATGGATTGATGGCCGTATTGATGGATGGTTGTATGGATGGATTGAGGTATGGATGGACGGATATACGGATGAATGTAT
>NW_017005058.1:0-202 GCF_001483705.2 Eufriesea mexicana | reverse complement strand
CCGGCGATGCTAACAATAGTGGTCTTGTCACATTGGGTTTTGCTACGTTACGCTTGCTTGTATTTCGTTTTGAGACGTTATGTGGGTATAGCATTGAATTTTGTGCCACACACTGCTATTCAGTGGATTTATGTGCTCCACATTGCTCTCATATTCTTTGCTCGACTCTTGGGAGGCAAGAAATAGTTGTTTCGGCACGTAA
>NW_017005057.1:0-202 GCF_001483705.2 Eufriesea mexicana | reverse complement strand
ATGTATGGATGGACGGATGGTTGGCTGCACGGATGATTGTATTAACGGGCGGATGGATGGATGTATGGATGGATGGATGTATGCACGAATGAATGGATTGGTGGGTGCATGGATGAATAGATGTGTGGGCGGATGTCTAAACGGATGTATGTATGGATGTATGCATACGTGTATGGAAGGGCATATGTATGAATGATTGTAT
>NW_017005056.1:0-202 GCF_001483705.2 Eufriesea mexicana | reverse complement strand
AGCTTATAGATTTTGAATAGACTTATTCTCTGGCAAGTAGATGGCTCTACTTGCCATTCGATTAAATGCGTTAGGCGATATATTCACCAAAGCTACAACAGGTTATAGATTTTGAATAAACCTATTGTCTGGCAAGTAGGTGGCTGTATTTGCAATTGGTTGAAGGCGATGGGCGACCTATTCACCAAGCTACAACAGATTA
>NW_017005055.1:0-202 GCF_001483705.2 Eufriesea mexicana | reverse complement strand
AGGGTGGACCATCTAACGTGACAGTATTAATTGTTTCCAATTGGTCAATTATTAAAATAATCGAAAAAAATGATTAATGTCTTCAGCAACAAGTTCTCTGAGTGAAATCATGGTAACCATCATGGTGTTTAAGTTAGTCAAATAAAACGAATACACCGTGGACGAAAAAATTTTAATTTTCTAGACCAGATCTTCTCATTTA
>NW_017005054.1:0-202 GCF_001483705.2 Eufriesea mexicana | reverse complement strand
GACAGATTATGTCAAGTTAGGTTAGGATATCCTTGACGTTTGTGCTATACACTGCTCTTTGGTGGCTTTCTGCGCTCTACTGTACTCTAGCATATTCCGCTTGGCTCTGGAGAGGCCAGCAAGAGTGTTCTCGGCACGCTAGGTTAAGTTGGGTTTCGTTCGGTTCCACTAAGTTTGGATATGTTAGTAAAAGGTAGGTTTG
>NW_017005053.1:0-202 GCF_001483705.2 Eufriesea mexicana | reverse complement strand
CTGCCGGAGCCAAGCAGAAATCAGGGATATCGTAAGCTAACCAAAACGAACCGAACCTATCGATACGTAACCTAACACAAACTAACACGCCGCGGTCAATATTTCTGGCTTCGCAAAGCAGAACATATTAGATAGCAGCAGTGTGCAAAAATCCACCGAATGGAAGCTTACTGCGCAAAAATCAAAGTAATCCTAGCCTAAC
>NW_017005052.1:0-202 GCF_001483705.2 Eufriesea mexicana | reverse complement strand
TTTTGAATTGACCTATTCTCTGAAAAGTAGATGGCTGTAGTTGCCATTGGATTGAAGGCGTTATGCGATCTATTCACCAAGCTGTAACAGGTTATAGATCTTGATTAGACCTATCTTCTGGTAAGTAGATGTCTGTACGTGCCATTGGATTGAAGGCGTTAGGCGATCTATTTTCCAAGCTATAGCAGATTATAGATTTTGA
>NW_017005051.1:0-202 GCF_001483705.2 Eufriesea mexicana | reverse complement strand
TTCCCGGCGATAAGCGGAGTGTGATAGCGCACAATAGGGCACAGGAGTGCATAGAATTGCAGTACGCAGCACAAAGGTCGTGACTATCCCAGCCTAACCCTGCATCGGCTAACACTACCAAGCGTAACCAATCTGAACATATCGTGCCGCCACCACTATTGCTGGCACCCACAGAGGCAAGCGGACCATATTAGAGGGGAGT
>NW_017005050.1:0-202 GCF_001483705.2 Eufriesea mexicana | reverse complement strand
AATGTTAGCTTACCGCGATATTAGTCGTAAATGTCAATAAAAGTGTATTTTCCAGTCGGACGCAATAGCAATGCAATGGCTATAGCACGTCAATAGAATCTGCCATCCTTAATTACGCAGAAAAGATAGCTCCCCACGATAATAGTGGATAATGTCAATAAAATTGAATTTCCCTTCCAGATTCTATAGCTTTGCAATGACT
>NW_017005049.1:0-202 GCF_001483705.2 Eufriesea mexicana | reverse complement strand
CATCCATGCATACATCCATACATTCATCCATACAAGCATCCATACATAGATCCATTCTTCCGTACATTCACACATTCATTCGTCCACGCACACATACATACATCCATCCATCCTTACATCGATATATACATACATACAAACATCCGTACATCCGTTCATCCATACCTCAATCCATCCATACATCCAGCCATCCATCCAACCA
>NW_017005048.1:0-202 GCF_001483705.2 Eufriesea mexicana | reverse complement strand
GTTATATCTGATATTTTAAATATCTACGGTTCGAAAAATAAATAGAAATAATAAATTAAAGACACGTAGCAATGGCAATAATATTGACAATATGTTTATTATTTGAGATATTATAGTGGTAGTGGTTGTCATAGAATGAGTGATATAAGTGTGAGGAATGTTTGCGTGGAAGGATGTGTGTGTGAAGAATATGACAGAGAAT
>NW_017005047.1:0-202 GCF_001483705.2 Eufriesea mexicana | reverse complement strand
AGAAGACAAGAAAAATTTCCAGCCACATTAAGACACCTCTTAATTAATAATAAAAGATCCAAGAGCAAACACACGTTAAACATATCTAAAGTTATTATGCTATAAATTATTGTTTCAGAATAAAATTAAATAAGGAAGGACCACTTGTTAAGTGCGATTTTTCAAAGAATCGTACGCTTTCGATTTCGAATAGATCTTCGGG
>NW_017005046.1:0-202 GCF_001483705.2 Eufriesea mexicana | reverse complement strand
ATTAGCACAAAACTCGAAGATATCCTAACCAAGAGTAGCATAGCTCAACGCAACGTGCCGCGAACCATGCTCTTGGGCTCCACAGAGCCAAGCAGAGTGTAGTAGCGCACGGTAGAGAACTGATATCCAACGAATATCTGTGTACAGCACGATAGTCAAAGACATCCTGAACAAACTAAACCTAACCTCAGCTAACCAAACG
>NW_017005045.1:0-202 GCF_001483705.2 Eufriesea mexicana | reverse complement strand
TTTTATTGACATTTTCGACTTATATCTTGATGGGAAAGCTTTTCTGCACAAATAAGGGGGGAGGATTCCATTGGTTTGCTGTAGATATTGCAGTGCATTTGATACTGCCAGGAAAACTCAATATTATTGACATTTTCGACTAATATTGCGGTGAGCAATCCTTTCAGTGTAAATAAGGTGGAAAGATTCTATTGGTTTGCTA
>NW_017005044.1:0-202 GCF_001483705.2 Eufriesea mexicana | reverse complement strand
TACGTTCAATTAGGCTACGTTCGGTTATGTTACATTAGTATGGTTTGGGTTTGGATTTCTTTGTCTTTCGTAGCATAAACTGTTGTTCGGTGGACTTCTGCGTTCTACTGTGCTCTGGTATACTCTGCTTGGGTCTGGGGATGCCAGAAATAGTGGTCTCGGCACGAGGGGTTGAGGTAGACAACGTTTGGTTATATTAACT
>NW_017005043.1:0-202 GCF_001483705.2 Eufriesea mexicana | reverse complement strand
GTTAGGTAAGGTTCGGTCCAGTAAGGATGGCTCTGACTCTTGCGCAATACACGGGTAATCGGCTAACTCTTCCGCTCGGCTGTGCTCTAATATATTTCGCTTGACACTATGCAAGCTAACAGTAGGGGTCTCGCCTCGATAGGTCGAGTTACGTTACGTAGGGTTATGTTCAGTTTCGGCATTTTAAGAGGGTATAGCTTCG
>NW_017005042.1:0-202 GCF_001483705.2 Eufriesea mexicana | reverse complement strand
TGGGAAATGTCATTGAAATTGAACTTTCCAGCCCGATTCTGCAGCATTGCAATGGCTATAGCGTGCCAAGAGGAACTTTCCACCTTACCTATGCAAGGAAGTTGGCTCACCACGATATTAGTCCAAAATGTGTATAAAGGTGAATTTTCCAGGAATATTCTATTGCATTGCTGTGGCTATAGCACGCGAAAGGATCTTTCCC
>NW_017005041.1:0-202 GCF_001483705.2 Eufriesea mexicana | reverse complement strand
ACATACATACATACATACATAAATACATTCACACTCCCATAAATCCATAAATCCGTCCAACCACACAACCGTCCACCCATACAAACAACCATGCGTCCATCCATACATCCATGCGTACACCCACACACATCCGTACATTCATCCATCCATATATCCACACATACACCCATATACACATCCATTAATACATCCATAGATATAT
>NW_017005040.1:0-202 GCF_001483705.2 Eufriesea mexicana | reverse complement strand
ATGTGGTTGGAAAATTCAAATTTATTGACATTTTCGACTAATATCATGGTGAGCTACCTTTCTACGATAAATAAGGAGGGAGGATTCATTTGGCGTGCTATAGCCGTCGCAATGCTGTAGAATCTGCCTGGAAAGTTCTATTTTATTGACATTTTCGACTAATACCGTGGTGAACTATCTTCCTTGCATAGGTAAGGAGGAA
>NW_017005039.1:0-202 GCF_001483705.2 Eufriesea mexicana | reverse complement strand
TCTGGGTTATAAACTGCTATCCTCGAGTTTCTGCTCTCTACTGCGTTCTAATATTTCCTGCTTGGCTCTTGGAGGCCGGCAATAGTGGTCTCGGCGCGTTAGAATTAGTTGGGTTACGTTTGTATACAACAGTTATGGTTATGTAAGGATAGAAAGCTTAGACTTTTGTGGCGTTCTCCGCTATTCGGTGGATTTCTCCGCT
>NW_017005038.1:0-202 GCF_001483705.2 Eufriesea mexicana | reverse complement strand
CTGCGTAAATAAGGAGGAAAGATTCTATTGCCGCGCTTTAGCTATTGCAATGCTATATAATCTCGCTAGAAAATTCAATCCTACTGACATTTTCGACTAATATCGCGGTGAGCTTTGTTTCTTGCATAAATAAGGAGGCTGGATTCTATTTGCGCGCAATAGCCATTGCAATGCTACAGAATCTGGCTCGCGAATTCTACTC
>NW_017005037.1:0-202 GCF_001483705.2 Eufriesea mexicana | reverse complement strand
AGGGTGATTTGACTTTTGTTCTAAATACTGCAATACGGTGGAATCCTCCGCCCTACATTGCTCGACTATACTCTCCTCGAACACAGGGAGGCCAGCAGAAGTGGTCGCCGCACGTTGTGTTGAGTTAGACTACGTTTGTCTTGGTTAGGTTACGTTGTGATACGTTGGGGCAGCTTTGACTTTTGTGCTACACACTGCTATA
>NW_017005036.1:0-202 GCF_001483705.2 Eufriesea mexicana | reverse complement strand
CTTAGAATTTTGTGCTACACACTGCTATTCTGTGGACTTCTGCACTCTCCAATGAGCTACCACGCATTGCTTGGCTCTGTGGTATCCAGGAATAATGCTCTCAGCACACTAGGTTGAGTTATGTTACGCTCGGTTTTGCTAGGATTGGACACGTTTGGTTTGGATAGCTTTAACTTTGGTGCTATGAGCTTCCATTCGTTGC
>NW_017005035.1:0-202 GCF_001483705.2 Eufriesea mexicana | reverse complement strand
CTTACCAGACTTGACATGACCTGACAGGACCTGACCTGGCCTGACCTGATCTGACCTGACCTGGCCTGTTCTGACTGATCTGACCTGAGCTGACCCGACCTGACCTGACCTGACAAGTCATGTCCTGACCTGAACTGACCTGACCTGACTTTTCCAGAGGAGACCTGACCTGATGTGACCTGACCTGCCCTGACCAGACCTG
>NW_017005034.1:0-202 GCF_001483705.2 Eufriesea mexicana | reverse complement strand
AAATAGAACTTACCAGGCAGATTCTACAGCAGTGCATGGCTATGGCAATCCAAAAGGATATTTGCTCATTACTTATGCAAGGAAGTCAGCTCACCAGGATATTAGACGAAAATGTCAATAAAACTGAGTTTTCCAGCCGGATACTATAGAAATGCAATGGCTATAGCACGCCAATATAATCTTTCCTCCTTATTTGTGCAAG
>NW_017005033.1:0-202 GCF_001483705.2 Eufriesea mexicana | reverse complement strand
TCTTATCAAATGTTTATATAAACATTCGTTCTCGGAATTTAGATCTTATAAACTGTTTATTCACATCTTATTTCCTAGATTGATTTTTGTCAACTAAACTTATCTTTTCAACATAATTTTATAAAGATCTATATGTGAATACATGAATATAATCGTTCCTTAATAATTTAGAATAATAAAATAAATTTAATATTAATTATTT
>NW_017005032.1:0-202 GCF_001483705.2 Eufriesea mexicana | reverse complement strand
ACTTGCCATTGGATTGAAGGCTTTATGACATCTATTCACCATTCTATAACAGGTTATAGACTTCGGATGGACCTACTCTCTGACACGTAGATGGCTGGACTTGGCATTTGGTTGAAGACGTTAGGCGACCTATTCACCGAGCTATAACAGATTATATATTTTGAATAGACATATCCTCTGGCAAGTAGATGGCTGTACTTGT
>NW_017005031.1:0-202 GCF_001483705.2 Eufriesea mexicana | reverse complement strand
CATACATCCATACAAACGTCCATACATACATCCATACATACATCCACCGATCCACCCATCCATTCATACATCCATACACACATCAATACATGAATCCATACATACACCCATACATTCAACCAAACACATATCCATACATACATCCTTACATACAACCATGCATACATCCATTCATACATCCATTCAAACATCCATACATAAA
>NW_017005030.1:0-202 GCF_001483705.2 Eufriesea mexicana | reverse complement strand
TACTTATGCAAGAGAATCAGCTCACCACGATATTAGTCGAAAATGTAAATAAAATTGAATATTTCAGCCAGATTCTACACCATTGCATTAGCTATTGTAGACCAATAAAATTCTTCCCCCTTTCGTATACAAGAGAGTAAGCTCACCACGATATTAGTCGAAATTGTCAATAAAATTGAATTTGCCAGGCAGATTCGATAGC
>NW_017005029.1:0-202 GCF_001483705.2 Eufriesea mexicana | reverse complement strand
ACCAAACGAAATTGGCCAAACCCAACGTGCCTACACCGCTATTGCTGACCTACCCAGAGCGGGGCAGAACATATTAGCGCACAGTAGAGCGAAGATATCCACCGAAAAGTAATGTATATCACAACGGTTGATACCACCATATCCTAACTTAACAAATCGTATCAAAACCAAGCGTAACTTACATGAAAGTAACGACCCGCGA
>NW_017005028.1:0-202 GCF_001483705.2 Eufriesea mexicana | reverse complement strand
TTCAAATTGATGATTTCCATGGAAACTATTGCACTATAGTAACGTACCGGCCTTAAAAATGATGAAATATGATCACATTAAGGGTTTGACACATCGTCCAAGGTTTTTCTCAGTGGATCTAGGTTTTCCATCCTCGATTCCTTGCTCTCTTTGTAACCTTCGTACAAATACGTGTACATGGTGGAAAAAATACGATATTATA
>NW_017005027.1:0-202 GCF_001483705.2 Eufriesea mexicana | reverse complement strand
AAAGTTTGCTCACCGCGACATTAGTCTGAAATATCAATAGAATTGAACTTTTCAGTCAGCTTCCATTGCAATGCTATGGCTATTGCAAACCAATTGAATCCTTCCTCCTTATATACGCCGAAAAGTTTGCGCACCACCATAGTCGATAATGTGCTTTCCGGTCAGATTCTACTTCAATGCAAGGGCTACAGCAAACGAATGG
>NW_017005026.1:0-202 GCF_001483705.2 Eufriesea mexicana | reverse complement strand
GATTCCCTAAACTAACCAAACATAGAAAAGCTAACCTTAACGTGCCGAGACCTCTACTGCTGGGCTCTCCAGAGCCAAGCAGATCATATTAGAGCGTAGTAGAGTGGAGAAATCCACCAAGAAGCAGTATGCAGCACAAGAGTTGTTGGTAACCTATCCTACCCTAGCAAATCGTAACACTACCGAACGTAACTAAACACTA
>NW_017005025.1:0-202 GCF_001483705.2 Eufriesea mexicana | reverse complement strand
TCCCTGGCAAGTAGATGGCTGTACTTGCCATTGGATTCAAGGCGTTAGGCCATCTATTCACCAGGCTATAACAGGTTATATATTTTGAATAGACCTATTCTCTGGCAGGTACAACGCTGTTCTTGCCATTGGATTGAACGCGTTACGCGATCTATTAACCATGCTCTAACAGGTTATAGATTTTGAACAGACCTATTCTCTG
>NW_017005024.1:0-202 GCF_001483705.2 Eufriesea mexicana | reverse complement strand
AATTTTAATAACAATTTCGACTAAAATCGTTGTGTGGTATCTTTCTTGTATAAATAAGTAGGAGAGATACTATTTCCGTGCTATAGCCACTACAATGCTTTTGAATCTGCCTCGAAAATGCAACTTTATTGGCATTTTCGACAAATACCGTGGTGAGGTAACTTTTTTGCATAAATACGGAGGAAAGATTCTATTGGCCAGC
>NW_017005023.1:0-202 GCF_001483705.2 Eufriesea mexicana | reverse complement strand
CCAATGGCAAGTACAGCCATCTACTTGCCAAAGGATTGGTCTATTCAAAACCTATAACCTGTTGTTGCTTGGTGAATAGATCGCCTAACCCCTTCAATCCAATGGCAAGTACATGCATCTACTTGCCAGAGAATAGGTTTATTCAAAGTCTATAAAGTGTTATTGCTTGGTGAATAGATCGCCAAACGCCTTCAATCCAATG
>NW_017005022.1:0-202 GCF_001483705.2 Eufriesea mexicana | reverse complement strand
AGCACTTGTTTTAATTTTTGTGGGCGATAACTATAGTCATCCGTCATGTGTATATGGCATCTCGTAGCCATAACAATCTTTGGATCCCAAGAGTCTCAAAGATGTCGGACTTGGGCTTGAAAGGCACTGCTTTCTGAAATCAGCCGGTGACTATAGTCTCTCGTCGTGTGTAGATGGCGTCTCGTGGCCTGTGACTATAATC
>NW_017005021.1:0-202 GCF_001483705.2 Eufriesea mexicana | reverse complement strand
CCGATTTCAGCGTTCTACATTGCTCTCCTATGCTCTGCTTAGCTCTCGTGAGGCCAGCAGTTGCGGTCGTGGCACGTCATTTAGGGTTACATTACGTCTGCTCATGTTTCGCTTGGCTAGGTTGGGATAGGATTGCGTCGACTCTCGTGCTACACACTGCCATTCGGTGGATTCCTGTGCTCCACTCTCCTCTATTGTTCTC
>NW_017005020.1:0-202 GCF_001483705.2 Eufriesea mexicana | reverse complement strand
CATCGTGGGGGTTTTAGTGGGTAAATATCCCACACAGCCCCCCTTACTAAGGGGGACGGGTATTTTTGGATGACTTCCCCCACGTGAAAAAAAAGAAAAAATGGTAGCTTCGACTTTTGTGCTCAACATAGATATTCCTTGGACTTCTGCGTTCTACTCCGCTCTATCATTTTCCGCTTGCCTCTGGGGGCGCCAGCAGTAG
>NW_017005019.1:0-202 GCF_001483705.2 Eufriesea mexicana | reverse complement strand
GGAAGGGTTCAATTGGCGTGCTATAGCAGTCGCAATGCTGCAGAATCTTGCTGGAAAGTTCAATTTTAATGATATTTTCGACTAGTAACGTGGTGAGCTAACCTTATTGCATAAATAAGTAGGGGAGATTCTATTGGCAAGCTATAGCCATTGCAATGCTGTAGAATCTGGAAGGAAAATTCAATTTTATTGACATTTTGGG
>NW_017005018.1:0-202 GCF_001483705.2 Eufriesea mexicana | reverse complement strand
TTCCTTCATACTTATGCCAGGAAGCTAGCTCACCTCGATATAATTCGAAAATGTCACTAAAATATAAGTTTCCAGCCCGATGCTGCAGCATTGCAACGGCTACAGCACGCAAAAAGGATCTTTCCGCCACACTTATTCGAGGAAGCTAGCTCACCACGATATGAGACGAAAATGTCAATAAGATTGAACTTTCCAGGCCGTT
>NW_017005017.1:0-202 GCF_001483705.2 Eufriesea mexicana | reverse complement strand
CTACTTGCCTGGGAATAGGTCTATTCAAAATCAATAATCTGTTATATCTTTTTGAATAGATCGACTAACGCCATCAATTCAATGGCAAGTGCAGCCATCTACTTGCCAGAGACTAGGCCTATTCAAAATCTATAACCTTTTATAGCTTGGTGAATAGGTCGCCTAACGCATTGAATCCAATGGCAAGTACGGCCATCTACAT
>NW_017005016.1:0-202 GCF_001483705.2 Eufriesea mexicana | reverse complement strand
TGTATGGATTGATTTATGGGTAGGTGAATGGATGTGTGAATTGATGGATGTAGAGGCGGGTGGATGTATGCATGGATCTATGCGCGGGTGGAAGTATGTATGGATGCATATATGGATGGATGTATGGATGTACGTATGCACGTATGTATGGATGTATTTATGGATGTATCTCTGGATGTATGTATGGATGTGTGTATGGTTG
>NW_017005015.1:0-202 GCF_001483705.2 Eufriesea mexicana | reverse complement strand
TCAAAGCTATCCTCTCCTAACCTACCCAACCGCTACATGACCTAACGTAACATAACTCAACCTTACGAAACGAGACCGCTATTGCTGCCCCCCCCCCCAGAGCCAAGCAGGGCACGATAGTGCACAGTAGAGCGCAGCGATCCATATAATCACATTGTACACCGGAAAAGTCGAAGGTACCCATGCCTAACCCAAGCCAAGG
>NW_017005014.1:0-202 GCF_001483705.2 Eufriesea mexicana | reverse complement strand
TGGGAGTCAGCAATAGTGGTCTTTTCGTGTTAGGTTGAGATATGCTTCGTTCGTATTTGATACGTTTGACTCTGTTAAGACAGGCTACTTTGACTTCTGTGATATTCGCAGCTATTCGATGAATTTCTGTACTATAATGTGCCCTCGTGTCTCTGCCTGTCCCTGGGGATAACAGAAATATTGGTCACGACACGCTATGTTT
>NW_017005013.1:0-202 GCF_001483705.2 Eufriesea mexicana | reverse complement strand
AACGTAATCTAACCCAACCTATCGTGCCGGGACCACTATTGCTGGACACTCAGAGCCAAGCAGGGCATATTAGAAGTATGTAGAGCGCAGAGATCCACCGATTATCGGAGCACAGCTTAAAAGTCATGGCTGTCCTATGCCAATCTAACCAAACGTTCCTTAACGGTACGTAATCAACCTCAACCTAACGCGCCGAGGCCAC
>NW_017005012.1:0-202 GCF_001483705.2 Eufriesea mexicana | reverse complement strand
TGTATGAATGGATGAATGTATGGGTGTATGTAAGGATTATGCCTAGATATGTGTATGGATGTATGGATGGATGGATGAATTGTTCGGTGGATGTAAGGATGAATGGCTGAATGTTTCGATGGATGTATGGATGGGTGGCAGTATGGATGGACGGATGTATGTAAAGATGGATGTACGGTTGGGTGTATATATGGATGAATGC
>NW_017005011.1:0-202 GCF_001483705.2 Eufriesea mexicana | reverse complement strand
TAAAGCTATCCTAACCAAACTTAGTTTAACACAGCCTAACCGAGAGTAACCTGACTCAACATAACGCGCCGAGGCCACTATTACTTACTTTCTCAGAGCCAAGCTGGAAATATGAGAGCACTGCAGGGCGCTGAAATCCACCTAATAGCAGACTATAGGACTAAATTCAAAGATCTCCTCTCCTACAGTAACCAAACTTAAG
>NW_017005010.1:0-202 GCF_001483705.2 Eufriesea mexicana | reverse complement strand
TCGTGGTGAGCTCACATCCTTGCATAAATAAGGAGGAAAGATTCTATTAGCACGCTATACCCAGTACAATGCTATAGAATCTGCCTCGAAAATTCAATTTTATTAACAATTTCGACTAATACCGTTGTGTGGTAACATTCTTGCATAGATAAGGAGGAAAGATTCTATTGGCCAGCTATAGCCACTGCAATTCTATAGTATC
>NW_017005009.1:0-202 GCF_001483705.2 Eufriesea mexicana | reverse complement strand
TTCTGATTCATCGGATAATTCTAGTTAAATCGTATAGATCATTTTAAACAGCTGATCAGCAGTATGGTCCATTCTAAAAAATTTTTTTGGCATTTCAGATATCTTCTAGCTTCTCAGTATATATCTATAGCATTGACAGTTAATTTTCCTGAATATTCTGTTATTTATTAATTTATTTCTACGATATAATTTGAAGAACGAT
>NW_017005008.1:0-202 GCF_001483705.2 Eufriesea mexicana | reverse complement strand
GCGAGCTAAATTTCTTGCATAAATAATGAGGAAAGAATCTATTGGCGTGCTATAGCCATTGCAGTGATGTAGCATCTGACTCGAAAATTCAACTTCATTGTCATTTTCGACTGATATCGTGGTGAGCTAGCTTTCTTGAATAAATAATGAGGAAAGAATCTATTGGAGTGCTATAGCCATTGCAATGCTGTAGCATCTGTCT
>NW_017005007.1:0-202 GCF_001483705.2 Eufriesea mexicana | reverse complement strand
GGATTGCTGTATGGATATACGGATCGATGGTTGTATGGACGGGTGGATGTATGGATGGATGGATGTATGGATGCATGTATGTATGGATGTACGTATGTATGGTTGACACGTTTGTATGGATGTACGGATGTATATATGTATGGATGTATGTATGGATGTATGTATGGTGTATGTATGGATGGATGTATGGACGTAAGTATGG
>NW_017005006.1:0-202 GCF_001483705.2 Eufriesea mexicana | reverse complement strand
CGTGCTATAGCCATTGCAATTCTATAGAATCTTTCAGGAAAATACAATTTTATTAACTTTTTCAACATATATCGTCGTGAGCTAACTTTCTTGTACAAATAAGCGGAAAAGATACTATTGCCGTGCTATAGCAATTACGATGCTATAGTATCTGCCTCGAAAGTTCAACTTTATTGACATTTTCGAATAATATCGTGGTGAT
>NW_017005005.1:0-202 GCF_001483705.2 Eufriesea mexicana | reverse complement strand
TGCTGTAGTATAATCTGCTTGGCGTTGGGGCGGCCAGCAATAGTGGTGTCGGCACGTTAGGTTGGGTTATGTTGCGTTCGTTTAGGTTGGATTTTGTCAAGCTCGGTCAGGTTATCTTTGCCTTTCGTGCTATACACTTCTATTCGGAGGATTTCTGCGTTCGACTGTGCTGTACTATATTCTGCTAGGCCCTGGGCAGGCC
>NW_017005004.1:0-202 GCF_001483705.2 Eufriesea mexicana | reverse complement strand
ACATAAACTAGCCAAATGCAACATAACCAAATCAAACGTGCCTCGACCCCTATTTCTGGACCCTCAAAGACAAGCAGATGCAAGCAGAGCAACACCGAGCGCAGACGTCGACAGAAAAGCAGTCTACAGCACACAGACGAAGCTATACTGACCAAACCTATCCGAAATTAGCGAAGCCGGGCGAAACTTAACTCAACCCTGC
>NW_017005003.1:0-202 GCF_001483705.2 Eufriesea mexicana | reverse complement strand
CGAAAAAATTTCTCGCTGGATATCCCAGTTTTCTTCGCCCTATGCTGGGACACTGGGTCCCGGGAGGAACCTAGATTTTCTTCTCTGCCTTTTTTCCGAATTATTGTTTACTCTTTTCTATTTTTCGGTAGTCGATCGTTCGATTTATATTGACGATTTATTTCGACGCCCTCTAGGATTATTTACCAGGTGTCGAGATTAT
>NW_017005002.1:0-202 GCF_001483705.2 Eufriesea mexicana | reverse complement strand
TTGGTTGGGATAGCTCCAGCTCCTGCGCTGTACACTTCTTTCGGTGGATTACTGCGCACCACTAAGTCCTAGTTTGTCCTGCTTGGATCTGGGGAGGGCAGAAATAGCGATCGCAGCACGTCAGGGTATGTTTGGATACGTTCGGCTATGTTACGATTCTCTAGGTTAGGAGATGATAGCTATGCCTTTAGTGGTATAGTTT
>NW_017005001.1:0-202 GCF_001483705.2 Eufriesea mexicana | reverse complement strand
AGCATACCCAAACACAGTATAACACTGCCAAACGTGCCGAGACCACTATTGCTGGCCTCCTAAGATCCAAGCTGGATGTACTGGAGCACAGCAGAGCGCACAAATCCACCGCACTGCGATGTATAGCACAAAGGCCGTGGATATCCTAACCTAACCTGCCCTAACCTAAACCAAGCAAACGCAGCATAGCTCACATTAACGT
>NW_017005000.1:0-202 GCF_001483705.2 Eufriesea mexicana | reverse complement strand
ACCAAGCTATAACAGATTATAGATTTGGAATAAACCTATTCTCTGGCAAGTAGATGGCTGCACATGCCATTGTATTGAAGGCGATAGGCGATCTATTCACCAAGCTATAACAGATTTTAGATATGGAATAGACCTATTTTCTGGCAAGTATATGACTTTATTTGCCATTGGATTGAAGGCGTTAGGCGACCAATTCAAAAAG
>NW_017004999.1:0-202 GCF_001483705.2 Eufriesea mexicana | reverse complement strand
AACCTTCTTCCATAAGCAGGGAGGAAAGATTATATTTGCAAGCTATAACCATTGGAATGCTATAGAATCTGTCTGAAATGTTCAATTTTATTGACATTTTCGACTAATATTGTGGCGAGCTAAGAATCTTGCATAAACCAGGAGGAAAGATTATATTGGCAACATATAGCCATTGCAATGCTGCAGAATCGGGCTGTAACGG
>NW_017004998.1:0-202 GCF_001483705.2 Eufriesea mexicana | reverse complement strand
ATAGCTTTGACTATAGGGCTATAGTCTGCTATTATGCGGATTTTTGCGCCCTAGGGCGTTCTATTATGTTCAGCATGGCTCTGCGCTGGCGAGCAGTAGTGGTCTCGGCACTTTACGTTGTGTCAGGTTACGTTCGGTAAGGTTGGATTAGGCTAAGCTTGGTTAGTGTCTTACATACTCTCGTCCTGTACGCGGCCATACG
>NW_017004997.1:0-202 GCF_001483705.2 Eufriesea mexicana | reverse complement strand
ATTGACATTTTCGGTTAATATCGTGGTGAGCTTACTTTCTTGCATAAATAAGGAGGAAGGATTTTATTGGCGAGCTATAGCCATTGCAATGCAATAGAAGCTGGCTCGAAAATTCAATTTTATTTCCATTTTCGGCTAATATCGTTGTGAGCTTACTTTCTTGGATAAATAACGAGGAAAGATTCTATTGGCGTGCTATAGC
>NW_017004996.1:0-202 GCF_001483705.2 Eufriesea mexicana | reverse complement strand
TATATAATCTGGTATAGCTTGGTGAATACATCGCCTAACGCCTTCAACCCAATTGCAAGTGCAACCATCTGCTTGCCAGAGAATAGGTATATTCGTAATCTATAACCTGTTATAGCTTTGTGAGTAGATCGCACAACGGCTTCAATCCAATGGCAAGTACAGCCATATCCTTCCCAGAAAATAGGTCTATTCAAAATCTATA
>NW_017004995.1:0-202 GCF_001483705.2 Eufriesea mexicana | reverse complement strand
GTACCCTAGCTCAAACTAACGTGCCGAAACCACTATTACTGGCATATCCAGAGCCGTGCAGAGCGCAGTAGAGCAATGTATGGCGTAGAAGTCCTCGGAATAGCAGTGTATATCACAAAACTCGAAGCTAACATATCCAACCCTAACCAACCGTAGCATTAACAATTGCAGCATAACACAACCTATTCTACCTACTGCCATG
>NW_017004994.1:0-202 GCF_001483705.2 Eufriesea mexicana | reverse complement strand
TACATCCATTCATTCGTACATTCATACATCCTTACATACATACATACAAACATCCATACCCCCCTACATTCATACATACAAACATCCATACATACATCCATCCATACATGAATCTTGCCATATATCCATCCATTCATAACAGCACCCATCCATACATGCATCGATGCATTAATCCATCCAGCCATTCATACATCCATCCGAA
>NW_017004993.1:0-202 GCF_001483705.2 Eufriesea mexicana | reverse complement strand
ATGGATGGATGGATGTTTGCGTGGATGTATGTATGGATGTTTCTATGGATGTATGTATGTATGTATGGATGGATGAATGGAAGGATGTGTGTAGGGACGCATGTATGGAAGAATGTATCTCTGTATGTACGGATATATTTATTGCTGTATGTATGGATGTATGTATGGATGGATGGATTTATGGATGGATGGTTTTATGGAT
>NW_017004992.1:0-202 GCF_001483705.2 Eufriesea mexicana | reverse complement strand
GCACTGCAATGGCTATAGCGTGCCAATGGAATCTTACCTTCTTATTTATGCAAGGATGTCAGCCCACCACGATATTGGTCGAGTATGTTAATAAAATTGAATTCTCCACCAAGATACTATAGAATAGCAATGGCAATATCTGGCAAATGGAATCTTTTATCCTTATTTTTGCAAGAAGGTTACTACACTACGACATTAGTCG
>NW_017004991.1:0-202 GCF_001483705.2 Eufriesea mexicana | reverse complement strand
TGTTGCGCTCTAGTATAATCTGCTTGGCTCTGTGAAGGCCCACAGTAGAGGTCTCGGCACCTGGCGTTGCGCTTAGCTACGATAGCTTACGTTACGTTTGGTTAGGTTGGGATAGAAAAGCTAAGACTTTTGCGCCATGCGCTGCTAGTCGCTGGAATTCTGCGCTGTACTGGGCTCTAATATGTTCTGCTTGGCTCTGGGG
>NW_017004990.1:0-202 GCF_001483705.2 Eufriesea mexicana | reverse complement strand
AAAAATATGGAAGAAAATCAAAAACATACCCTAGTGAATCTTTTAATTCTTATTTAACAAAAGATATTTAAAAAAGCTATATAGATTAGTTAAATTACTTATTTTTTATTAATTTAGTTTAATCAGTTTATTTCACTAATTTATTTATAAAGTCACTTTCAGAAAAGAGTATACTTATTTATTAGAAAAAATTCATTATTTG
>NW_017004989.1:0-202 GCF_001483705.2 Eufriesea mexicana | reverse complement strand
CGGGTCATAAGCAGATGAATTTTTCAGGAAAGAAAGAAAGAAAGAAAGGAGATATATACTTGCATAAAATGGAGGAAATAGCATAATCTAGTATCTACAGACGAGAAGCGTTTTAGTCCAAATGATTTCACGATTTTGATTACTATCGCGTGAAAGAAAAATTAACAAAAGTGAGTCCTCAAGTGGGTACAATAAGCGTAAT
>NW_017004988.1:0-202 GCF_001483705.2 Eufriesea mexicana | reverse complement strand
AAGGGCGCAAGGAGTAGGGGTTGCAATTAGTCGTAGCTAAAATACCTGATTGGTTAACGAACCAAAATCGGCGTTAACCAATCAGAGCGTCTCCCGCCTTTTCAAACAGAGCTCGACCGATCGAGAGAAGTTTAGACTGATCTGTCTGAGCAGTCAAAGAGTGAAGTTCTGCTACGCAAACGCCAAGTCGTGTAAAATAAAG
>NW_017004987.1:0-202 GCF_001483705.2 Eufriesea mexicana | reverse complement strand
GTCTTTGACTTTTGTGCTATAATTTGCTACTCGGTGGACTTCCGCTCCCTGCAGTTCCCTGCTGCACCCTGTTCGGCTATCGGGAGGTGAGTAATAGTGGTCGCGGCCGGTGACATTGTGATAGGCAACGTAGGTCAGATTAGTTTAGGCCACGTTATGTTTGGATACCTTTGACTTTTGTGCTATAAACATCATTGCGGTG
>NW_017004986.1:0-202 GCF_001483705.2 Eufriesea mexicana | reverse complement strand
TCTTTGACTTTCGTGGTATACACTGCTATTGGGTGGATTCCTGCGCACTAGCCTGTTCTAATACGCTCTGCCTGGCTCTGGGGCGGCCAGAAATAGTGGCCTGGTCACGTTAGGTAGAGTTATGTTACGCTTGGTTGGGTACGTGTGCTTTGGTTAGGTTTGGATAGTTATGTCTTTCTTGGCAAGGACAGCTATTAGGTGC
>NW_017004985.1:0-202 GCF_001483705.2 Eufriesea mexicana | reverse complement strand
CTAGGCATTGCAATGCTATAGAATCTTGCTGGAAAATTCAATTTTATTGTCATTTTTGACTAACTTCGTGGTGAGTCAGCTTCCTTGCATAGGTAAGGAGGAAAGATGCTTTTTGCGTGCTGTAGCTATTGCAATGCTACAGAATCGGTCTAGAAAGTTCAATTTTACTGACATTTTCGACTAATATCGTGGTGAGCTATCT
>NW_017004984.1:0-202 GCF_001483705.2 Eufriesea mexicana | reverse complement strand
CTTGATGAAAAGATCGCCTAACGCCTTCAATTCAATGGCAAGTACTGACATCTACTTGCCAGAGAATAGGCCTATACAAAACATATAGTCTGTTATAGCTTGGTGATAGGTCGCCTAACGCCTTCAAACAATGGCAAGCACAGCCATCTACTTGCCAGAAAATAGGTCTCCTCGAAATCTATAACCTGTTATAGCTTGGTGA
>NW_017004983.1:0-202 GCF_001483705.2 Eufriesea mexicana | reverse complement strand
AATGCCAAGTGGAATATTGTAGAGCACAGCAGATCGCAGGTATCCACCCGGTAGCAGTGTATAGCGCGAAAGTCAGAGCCATCGTAACCAAACTCAGCCCAACATAACATGGCCGAACGTAACCTAACATAAACTATCTTGCCACGACCACTATTGCCGGCCACGGCAGAGTAGAGCAGAGCATATTACAGGGGAATGGAGC
>NW_017004982.1:0-202 GCF_001483705.2 Eufriesea mexicana | reverse complement strand
ATACTTCCGTCCATCCACATATCGATTCATCCTCTCACACATCCATACATTCATACATCCATACATCCATACATCTATCCATCCGTACATCCGTCCAACCATACATCCATACATTCATACATACATAAATTCATAAACTCATCCATCCATACATCCATCCATCCGTACATACATCCTCCCATACATACATCCACCTATACAT
>NW_017004981.1:0-202 GCF_001483705.2 Eufriesea mexicana | reverse complement strand
GCCGTGGCCACTATTTCTGATCTCCACAGAGCATAGCTGAGTCCAAAAGAGCACAGTAGATCGGAGACATCCGCCGAATTGCTGTGCATGACACAAAAGTCAAAGCTATCCTATCCTAACCTAACGAATCGAAACAACACAAACTAACGCGACGCTATCACTATTGCCTGCTTCCTCAGAGCCAAGCAGGACATACTGGAGC
>NW_017004980.1:0-202 GCF_001483705.2 Eufriesea mexicana | reverse complement strand
TGCTCTGGGTAGGCCAAGGTTGGTGGCCGCGACGCGTTAGTTTTAGTTATGTTACGTTCGGCTCGGTTAGGTACGTCTGGGTTTGGTGAGTATGTCTTTGACTTCTGTGCTGTGCTCCTTATTGCGGTCAATTTCTACTCTCTACTGTTCTCTAGTATATTCTGCTTGGCTCTGCAGAAGCCAGCAATGGTGGTCTACGCAC
>NW_017004979.1:0-202 GCF_001483705.2 Eufriesea mexicana | reverse complement strand
GTTTTGTATTAGGCAAATCTTATTTTTAGAACTATTACCATTTAGAGTCCAAAGTGCAAAGTTTATTATAAAATTAGGTTAGAATTCAATAATAGAAAATTTGAAGAATTAAAAGAATTTTCTTTTCTTGGTAAAATAGAATTTGAAATGAAAAATGAAAATAATTGGCGAAATATGTATCACTGTCCTGGAATAGCACATA
>NW_017004978.1:0-202 GCF_001483705.2 Eufriesea mexicana | reverse complement strand
CCCAAGCAGTGAGATCGCGCTCTTTAGATTTTGTGTCGAAAAATCCCAGTACATTTCGAGCCCCATGGACAACAGACGTTGCGCTATCACTGACTGTCTAAGTGGCGCGCTGAACTTTGCTGATGCACGTGGTCTTACAATTAGTTCTAAGTGAATGCATGGGAACGTTTGGGCAGCTTTTCGAAAACGAGGAAACGAATAA
>NW_017004977.1:0-202 GCF_001483705.2 Eufriesea mexicana | reverse complement strand
GAAAATGCATGAAGATAAGCGTGGGGTCCCGCCCACGTTATAGTACTTTTAGTGAGACTAATAAAGTTGGATACATATAACCATGTTGTTAAAAATTAAACGTATCTATTTCAACAAAAGAGAAAATTTAAACTGTATTTTAATTTGAAGAACATTTATTCCTTGATATATTAATACAAAACAAATCTTCACCACTTTTATA
>NW_017004976.1:0-202 GCF_001483705.2 Eufriesea mexicana | reverse complement strand
TGCTGTAGAATCTGGAAGGAAAATTCAATTTTATTGACATTTTCGACTAATATTGTGGTGAGCAAACTTCCTTGCATAAGTACGGAGGAAATATGCTTTCTGAGTGCTGTAGCCCTTGCAATGATATAGAATGTGGCTAGAAAATATAATTTTGTAGACATTTTCGACTAATGCCTTGGTGCGCTAACTTCCTTGCGTAAGT
>NW_017004975.1:0-202 GCF_001483705.2 Eufriesea mexicana | reverse complement strand
ATAACTCAACCTAACGAGTCCAGACCACTATTGTCGGGATACCCAGAGCAAAGCAGGGCGTATGAGAGCACAGTAGAGCGCAGAAATCCACCGAGCAGCAGGGTATAGCACAAAAGTCTCAGCTACCCTCTCCGAACCAAGCCAAACGTAAAATAGACAAACGTAACTGGACTCAGCCTAACACAACCGAATCTGTCGCGAC
>NW_017004974.1:0-202 GCF_001483705.2 Eufriesea mexicana | reverse complement strand
GATCCCAGTCGTATCGCTTCCAACCGGCCAAAGGGGACGATCGCCAGTCGTGTCGCTTCGGACAGACTGATAGGACGGTCTTCGCTCCGGTCGACGCCAACAACAAAATATTATTACCAACATTCAACTGAAGAGTAAGAAAGACATTTTTACGCGAAAATAAGATTTTTCATATATAAAAAAAATAAAGTGTATAAGTGAA
>NW_017004973.1:0-202 GCF_001483705.2 Eufriesea mexicana | reverse complement strand
CGAAGTGAAGAAAAATCCTAAATTAAACTCCTCGGAACTAAGAATGATATTAAATAAAGTATTAAAAAATTTTTAAAAATAAGAAAGTATTAAAAACTGCTGGATATTCTGCGTGTGTTGCGCGAAGAAAGCCATACAAATCGGGAAAAAATCGAAAGATGAGTGTTGAATTTACCAAAGAATTTATAACGAAGGCCCCAAC
>NW_017004972.1:0-202 GCF_001483705.2 Eufriesea mexicana | reverse complement strand
GAGGAAAGATTCCATTGGCGTGCTGTAGCCATTGCATTCCTATAGGATCTCGCTGGAAAATTCTGATTTACTGACATCTTCGACTAATGTGGTGAGTTCACTTTCTTTCATAAATAAGAAGGAAAGATTCTATTGGCGCACAATGGCCATTGCAATGTTTTCGAATCTGGCTGGTATATTCAGTTTCATTGACACTTTCTAC
>NW_017004971.1:0-202 GCF_001483705.2 Eufriesea mexicana | reverse complement strand
GTTACGATGGGTCAAGTAACGTTCGGTCAGGTTGGGTCAGGCTGAGTTTGGTCAGGATAGCTTCAACTTCTGCGCTGTACACTGTTATTCGGTGGATTTCGGCACTCCACTGTAATCTGATACGTCCAGTTTGGCTCTAGGAGGGACAGCAATAGTGTTATCGGCACGTTACGTTGAGTTAGGCTACGTATGGTTCGGTTAT
>NW_017004970.1:0-202 GCF_001483705.2 Eufriesea mexicana | reverse complement strand
CATCAATACACATACCCAGCCATGCATACATCCACACATCCATACATCCACACATCCGAACATCAATTCATACGTACATCCATACATCCATGCATCCATTCATCCATACATCCATACATCCATACACCCAAACTCTCATACATACACACATGCATACATC
The DNA here is from genome assembly GCF_001483705.2 of Eufriesea mexicana. Lineage (NCBI taxonomy): Eukaryota > Metazoa > Arthropoda > Insecta > Hymenoptera > Apidae > Eufriesea > Eufriesea mexicana. The sequence continues at coordinate 42 of NW_017004970.1, read as the reverse complement.
CATCCTTCCAATCATCCATACATCCACACATCCACACAACCA
>NW_017004969.1:0-202 GCF_001483705.2 Eufriesea mexicana | reverse complement strand
TTGAGTCAGGCTACGTTTGGTTCGGTTGGGTTAGGACAGGTTTGGTTAGTATATCTTTGACTTCTGTGCTTTGCACTTCAATGCGGCACATTTCTGCATTCTACAGAGCTCTGGTATATTCAGATTGGATCTGTGGAGGTCTGCAATAGCGATCTAGGCGCTATAGATTGGGCAACGTTACGTATTGTTATGTTATGTTTAG
>NW_017004968.1:0-202 GCF_001483705.2 Eufriesea mexicana | reverse complement strand
TTTCGACTACTATCGTGGTGAGCTATCTCTCGTACATAAATAAGGCGGAATGATTCTATCGGCATGTAATAGACTTCGCAATGCTATAGAATCAGGCTGGAAAGCACAATTATATAGACGGTTTCGACTAATATCGTGGGGAGCTATCTTTTTTGCGTAATGAAGGATGGTAGATTCATTTGGCGTGCTATAGGCATTGCAT
>NW_017004967.1:0-202 GCF_001483705.2 Eufriesea mexicana | reverse complement strand
CAGATTCACTAGCAGTGCAATGGCTGTAGAACGCCAATTGTATCTTTCCTCCTTATTTATACAAGAAAGTTAGCTCACCACGATTTTTGCCGAAAATCTCAATAAAATTGAGTTTAGCAGCCAGATTCTATTGCACTGAAAGGGCTATACCGTGCCAATAGAATCTTTCCTCCTTATTTATGCAAGGATGTCAGCTCACCAC
>NW_017004966.1:0-202 GCF_001483705.2 Eufriesea mexicana | reverse complement strand
CAGATTCAAAAGCATTGTAGTGGCTATAGCACGGCAATGGTATCTTTCCTCCTTATTTATACAGGAAAGTTAGCACACAGCGGTATTAGTCGAAATTGTTATTAAAATTGAATTTTCTAGGCAGATTCTATAGCATTGCAATGGCTATAGCACGGCAATAGTACCTTTCCTCCTGATTTATACAAGAAAGTTAGCTCACAAC
>NW_017004965.1:0-202 GCF_001483705.2 Eufriesea mexicana | reverse complement strand
AATACAATTTTATTGACATTTTCGACAAATATCGTGGTAAGATAACTTTCTTGCATAAATAAGTGGGAATGATTCTATTGGCGTGCTATTGACATTGCAATGGTATAGAATCTGGATGGAAGGTTCAATTTTATTGTCTGTTTCTACTAGTATCATGGTGAGCTAGCTTCCTTGCATAAACAAGGAGGAAAGATTATATTGG
>NW_017004964.1:0-202 GCF_001483705.2 Eufriesea mexicana | reverse complement strand
GCAACAGCACGCCAATAGAACATTTCATCCCTATTTATGTAAGTGGGTTTGCTGACCTCGATAATAGCCGGAAATGTCGATAAAATAAAATTTTCCATGCTGATTTTATGGAATTGCATTGGCTGTAGCACGCCACTAATATCTTTCCTCCTTATGTATGCACGAAAGTTAGCACACCACGTTATTAGTTGGAAACGTCAAT
>NW_017004963.1:0-202 GCF_001483705.2 Eufriesea mexicana | reverse complement strand
ATGTATCGATGGATGGTTGTATGGAAGGATGTATGTACGGATGGATGGATGCATGGGTGGATGTATTTATGGATGTATGGATGTATGAATGTATGGATGTATGATTTGATGGATGTATGGATGGACAGATGTATGGATATATGGATGTATGGGTGCATGGATGGATGCATGTATGGGTGGATGTATGTGTGGATGGCAGGAT
>NW_017004962.1:0-202 GCF_001483705.2 Eufriesea mexicana | reverse complement strand
ATCCGCCGAACATCAGTGTATAGCACAAATGTTAGAGTCATCCCATCCTAACCGAACCAAACGAAACATAACGAGATATACCCTAATACAACCTAACGTGCCTAGGCCACTATTGCTGCGCTACCCGCCGCCAAGCAGCGCATATTACATGAGAATAGAGCGCAGAAGACCATGGACCGCCTGTATATATCAAAAAAGTCAT
>NW_017004961.1:0-202 GCF_001483705.2 Eufriesea mexicana | reverse complement strand
CCATAAATAAGGATGAATGATTCTATTGGCTTGCTGTAGCCTTCGCCATGCTGTAGAATCTGGCTGGAAAATTCAATTTTAATGACATTTTGGGCTAATATCGTGGTGAGTCATCTTTCTCGCATAAATAAGGTGGAAGGATTCTATTGGCGTGCTATAGGCTCTGCAATGCTATAGAATCTTCCTGGAAAATTCAATTTTA
>NW_017004960.1:0-202 GCF_001483705.2 Eufriesea mexicana | reverse complement strand
GACAGCTTATAGAAATTGAATAGACTTATTCTCTTGCAAGTAGATGGCTGTACTTGCCATTGGTTTGAAGGCGCTAGGCGATCTATTCACCATGTTATATCAGGTTATAGATTTTGAATAAACCTATTCTCTGGCACGAAGATGTCTGTCCTTGCCATTGGATTGAACGCGTTAGGAGATCTAATCACCAAGCTATGACAGC
>NW_017004959.1:0-202 GCF_001483705.2 Eufriesea mexicana | reverse complement strand
CGTAACATAACCAAGCGCAACGTATTCCCACCTATTCTGCCTAGACCACTATACCTGGCTTCCCCATTGCCAAGCGGAACATACGGAGCAAAGTAGACCGCAGAAATCAAACGATTAGCAATGTGTACCACGAAAGACGAAGCTATGCAGACCATACCCAGCCAAGCATGACCTATCCAAACGTGGTCTAACCCAACCTAAG
>NW_017004958.1:0-202 GCF_001483705.2 Eufriesea mexicana | reverse complement strand
TCAACCCAATGACAAGTACAGCCATCCACTTGCCAAAGAAAATGTCTATCCAAAATCTATAATCTGTAATAGCTTGGTGAGTAGGCCGCCAAACGCCTTCAATCCAATGGCAAGTACAGTCATCTACGTGCCAGAGAACAGGTCAATTCAAAATCTATAACCTGTTATAGCTTGGTGAGTAGATCGCCTAACGCCTTCAATC
>NW_017004957.1:0-202 GCF_001483705.2 Eufriesea mexicana | reverse complement strand
GGAGGAAAGACACTGTTGGCATGCTATAGGCATTGCAATCCAATAGAATCTTGCTGGGAAATTTAATTTTATGACATTTTCGACTAATTTCGTCGTGTGCTAACTTTCTTGCATAATTCAGGAGGAAAGATTCTATTGTTGTGCTATAGGCTTTGCAATGCTATAGAATCTGGCTGGAAATTTCAATTTTATTGACATTTTT
>NW_017004956.1:0-202 GCF_001483705.2 Eufriesea mexicana | reverse complement strand
GCAGCAGTGTATAGCAAAATATTCAAACATACCCTAACCAAACCTCCCTATCATAACCCAACGTAAATCAACATATCGAGCCGAGACCACTATTACTGGACTCCCCAGAGACAAGCAGAACATTTTAGAGCACAGCAGGAAGGAGAAATCGAACGAAGAGCAATGTATAGCACAAAAGTCATGGATACAGTGTCCTATCCTA
>NW_017004955.1:0-202 GCF_001483705.2 Eufriesea mexicana | reverse complement strand
AAACATCCATACATACATCCGTTCTACCGTCCATCCACCCATACATTCAACCACCCACACATCCATACATCCATGCAACCGTACATCCATACATCCATACATATATACATTCATACAACAATCCATCCTTCCATCCATTCATCCATCCATCCATACGTCCATACATACATCAATACTTACATCCATACATACAGCAATACAT
>NW_017004954.1:0-202 GCF_001483705.2 Eufriesea mexicana | reverse complement strand
AGAATGTGACCAAATCTAACCCGTACCAACGTAGCGCAGCCAAACATGGTATAACTCAGCCTAATGTGCCCAGACCACCATCGTTGGCCTCCCCATAGATCGGCGGAGCTTACTACAGCACAGTAGATGGCAAAGATCTACAGAACAACAGCGTATAGCACGAAAGGCAAAGACATCCTTGCCAAAACTAGCCTAACCTACC
>NW_017004953.1:0-202 GCF_001483705.2 Eufriesea mexicana | reverse complement strand
TTCGTCCCCTTCGGCCGGTTGGAAGCGATACGACTGGGTTCGTCCCAATCGGTCGGTCCGAACTGACTCGACTGGAGTTCCTTCGTTAATAACTCGGTAAATAACGTTGTGACATATAAATATTTTTACACTCTACTAAATGGTTTCATTCATTCTAACCTATTACAATGTCATTTTCATTAATTTCTCAATTTTCGAATTT
>NW_017004952.1:0-202 GCF_001483705.2 Eufriesea mexicana | reverse complement strand
ATGGATGGATGGGTGTATGGGTAGATGGGTGTATGGATGTGTGGATGAATGTATGTATGTATGTATGAACGTATGGATGTATGGATGTATGGATGTCCGGAGGTATGGGTGTATGGATGTGTGGATGTACGGATGTATAGATGAATGTATGTAAGGATGTGTAGATGTATGCATGGATGGATGTATGGATTTATGTATGAAT
>NW_017004951.1:0-202 GCF_001483705.2 Eufriesea mexicana | reverse complement strand
CAGTGTATAGCACGAAGGTCAATGATAACCTTACCGAGCCCAACCTAGGCAAACATAACCGAATGTAGCACATCTCAACCCAACGTGCCGAGACGACTATTGCTGGCCACCTCAGCGCCTAGGAGAATATACCACGGTGCAGCAGAATGCAGAAATCCACCGCATTGCACTGAACGGAACAAAAGGCAATCACTCCCTGTCC
>NW_017004950.1:0-202 GCF_001483705.2 Eufriesea mexicana | reverse complement strand
AATGTCAATAAAATTTTATTTTCCAGGAGGATTCTATAACATGCAATGCCTATAGCACGCCAATAGAATCTTTCGTCCTTAGCTATTCAAGGAAGTTAACTCACAACGATATTATTCGCAAATGTCAATAAAATTGAAATTTCTAGACATGTTCTACAGCATTGCAATTGCTATAGCACGCCAAGAGGATCTTTCCTGCTTA
>NW_017004949.1:0-202 GCF_001483705.2 Eufriesea mexicana | reverse complement strand
CTGGGGATTCCAGCAATAGTGGCCGCGGCACGCCAGGTTGAGTTACGTTACTATCGGCTAGGCTAGGTTTGGCTACATTTGGTTAGGGTAGCTTCTAATTTCGTGCTGTACACTGGTGTTCGGTGTACTTCTGTGATATACTGTGGAGTAGCGTATTCTGCTAAGCACCGGGGTGTCCCAAAGTAGTCGTCGCGGCACGTTA
>NW_017004948.1:0-202 GCF_001483705.2 Eufriesea mexicana | reverse complement strand
GCAATGGCTATAGTTGACCAATAGAATTCTTCCTCCTTACGTATACAAGGGTGTTAGCTCACCGCGATGTTAGTCGAAAATGACAGTGAAATTGAATTTTCTAACGAGATCCTATCGCAATGCAATGGCTATAGCACGGCAATAGAATCTTTCCTCCTTATTTACGAAAGAAAGTTAGCTCACCACATTAGTCGAGAAAGTC
>NW_017004947.1:0-202 GCF_001483705.2 Eufriesea mexicana | reverse complement strand
CACGATTGCTGGCCTTCGCAGAGCTGAGCTGAATAAGCTAGAGCGCAGGACAGTGCAGGAATCGACCGAATAGTAGTGTATAGCGCATAAGTAGAAGCTATCGCCACCAAGCATAGACCATCGTAATACAACCTAACGCAACATAACACACCATAACATAACACGCCGCGAGCACGATTTGTGGCATACACAGAGCCAAGCA
>NW_017004946.1:0-202 GCF_001483705.2 Eufriesea mexicana | reverse complement strand
GCCTTGAACCATTGGCAAGTACAGCCATCTAATTGCCAGAGATTAGGTCTAATCAAAATCTATGTCCTCCTACAGCTTGTTGAATAGATCGCCTAACGCCTTCAATCCGATGGCAAAGACGGCCATCTACATGCCAGAAAATAAGTCTATTCAAAATCCATAAGCTGTCACAGCTTGGCGATTAGGTCGCCTAACGCCTTCA
>NW_017004945.1:0-202 GCF_001483705.2 Eufriesea mexicana | reverse complement strand
TATGTTCAGTTTGGTTAGGTTTTGTTGCGATAGCTTTGACTTTTGTGCTAATCAATGCAGTTCTTCCGGTTTCGGCGTTATACATTGCTCTGCTATACTCTGCTGAGCTCTCGCGAGGCCAGCAGTGACGGTCGCGGCACGATAACTTGGGTTAGGTAACGCTCAGTTATGTTAGGATAGGTTAGGTTAGGTGAGGGTACCT
>NW_017004944.1:0-202 GCF_001483705.2 Eufriesea mexicana | reverse complement strand
CAGCCATTGCATTGATATAGAATGTGCTTTGAAAATGCATATTTATTGACATTTTCGTCTAATATCTTGGCGAGCTAACTTCGTTGCAGAAGCAAGGAGGAAAGATACTTTTGGTGTGCTATAACCATTGCAATGCTGCAGAATCTGGCTGGAAAATTCAATTTTATTGACATTTCCGACTAATTTCTTGGCGAGCTAACTT
>NW_017004943.1:0-202 GCF_001483705.2 Eufriesea mexicana | reverse complement strand
AGGTCTTTTCAAAATCAAAAATATGTTATAGCTTGGTGAATTGATCGCCTAACGCCTTCAATCCAATGGCAAGTACGCCATTCTACTTGCCATAGGATAGGTCTATTCAAAGTATATTGTCTGTTGTAGCTTGGTGAACAGGTCGCCTAACGCCTTCAACCAATGTCAAGCACAGCCATCTACTTGCCAGAGAATAGTTCTA
>NW_017004942.1:0-202 GCF_001483705.2 Eufriesea mexicana | reverse complement strand
TAAATCGCACTTTGATGACCAACGAACTCCCTGTACTTTTTCTATCCTTGGTCTAGGTGTTGTGGTCGACGCGTTCCCGAATTATGGATGGAAGTGTGGTCGTAAAGACAGGTGGGGGTCCTCCCCCACGATCGTTTCTATGTCAAATGGTCACAGATATCCTCCGTGGGTGGCGTAGCTAGAAGGGAGGGTAGGAAAAGAA
>NW_017004941.1:0-202 GCF_001483705.2 Eufriesea mexicana | reverse complement strand
GAATGCATGTATGGATGGAAGTATGGTTGGAAAGATGTATGGATCGATGGATGTATGGATGGACGGATGTAAGTATGTATGGATGTTTGGATGTATGGACGTATGGATGTACGAATTAATGGATGTACGGGTGTATGGCTGTATGGACGAATGGATGGACGTATTGGTGTATATATACATGTATGGATGGATTGATGGATTG
>NW_017004940.1:0-202 GCF_001483705.2 Eufriesea mexicana | reverse complement strand
CCTTTCGCCGCTCTTCAGTTCATCCACCCATCCATTCATCCACCCACACATCCGTACAGACATACATCTATCGTTCCATACATCCATCCATCCATACATCCATCGATCCTTACATCCATTCATACATACGTCCATCCAACAAACCATTCATCTATCTATACATCCATACATACGTCAAAACATACATCCATATATACAATCA
>NW_017004939.1:0-202 GCF_001483705.2 Eufriesea mexicana | reverse complement strand
AAGATGCTTTTTGAGTGCTATAGGCATTGCAATGATATAGATTCTGGCTGGAAAATACAATTTAATTGACATTATCGACTAATATCGTGGTGAGCTAACTTTCTTGCATGAATAACGAGGAAAGGTTCTATTGGCGTGTTATAGGCATTGCAAAGCTATAGAATCTTCCCGGAAAATTCAATTTTATTGACATTTTCGACTA
>NW_017004938.1:0-202 GCF_001483705.2 Eufriesea mexicana | reverse complement strand
TTTGTTTGGTTGAGTCACGGTTGGTTAGTTTAGGACAGTTTAGCTTTCATTTTTACGCTATATGCTGCTTCTCGTTGGATCTCAGCGCTCTACATTGCTCTGATATGCTCAGCTTTTCTCTGGGGATGCCAGAAACGGCAGTGTCCTCACGTTACGTTCAGTTAGGCTACGTTCGGTTGTGTTACGTTTGGCTACGTTTGGA
>NW_017004937.1:0-202 GCF_001483705.2 Eufriesea mexicana | reverse complement strand
TAGAAGCTTTCCTCCTTATTTATGCAACAAAATTAGCACACCACGATATTAGTCGAAAATGTAGATAAGACTGAATTTTCCCCTCAGATTCAATAGCATTGCTATGGCTATAGCATTCCAATATAATCTTGCCTCCTCTTTTATGCAACAAAATTAGCTCACCACGGTATTAGTCGAAAATGTCAATAATATTGAATTTTTC
>NW_017004936.1:0-202 GCF_001483705.2 Eufriesea mexicana | reverse complement strand
GGGAATAGGCCTCTTCAAGGTCTATAATCTGTTATAGCTTGGTGAATACATCGCCCATCGCCTATATTCCAATGGCAAATACAGCCAACTACTTGCCAGAGAATAGGTCTATGCAAAAGCTATAATCCGTTATAGCTTAGTGAATAGGCCGCCCATCGCCTTCAATCCAATGGCAATTACAGCCATCTACTTGCCAGAGAAT
>NW_017004935.1:0-202 GCF_001483705.2 Eufriesea mexicana | reverse complement strand
GGCCACCTTTCTTGCATAAAGAAGCAGGAATAATTCTGTTGGCATGCTATAGGCATTGTAATGATATAGAATGTGGTTGGAAAATTCAATTTTACTGTCATTTTCGACTTATATCGTGGTGTGCTAACTTCCTTTCATAGGTAAGGAGGAAAGATCCTTTTGGCGTGATATAGAAAATGCAATGCAGTAGAATCCGCCTGGA
>NW_017004934.1:0-202 GCF_001483705.2 Eufriesea mexicana | reverse complement strand
GGGAGGCCAGCTGTAGTGGTCTCGGCACGTTAGGCTTAGCTATTTTGCGTAAAGTTATGATACATTTTGTTCAGTTAGGGGAGGGCAGCTTTTTCTTTTATGCCGCACACTACCATTCGGTGGGCACCTGTTATCTACGCTACCCTACCCTAACCTGCTATTCCATGGGGAGACCAGCAACAATGGTCGCGGCACTTTATAT
>NW_017004933.1:0-202 GCF_001483705.2 Eufriesea mexicana | reverse complement strand
CGCGCCAAGAGAATATTTAATCATTATTTTCGTAAGAAAGTTAATTGACGACGATATTAGTCGAAAATGTAAATAAAATTATATTTTCCAGGCAGATTCTATAGCATTGCAGTGGCTATAGCACGCCAAAATAATCTTCGCTCTATATATATGCAAGAAAGTCGGGTCACCACGATATTAGACGAAAATGTCAATAAAATTG
>NW_017004932.1:0-202 GCF_001483705.2 Eufriesea mexicana | reverse complement strand
TAACATGCGGAAAACGTTATTGCTGGCCTTCCCGGGGCCAAGCTGAAAATACTAGGGCACTGTAGGGCGCAGAAATCCACCTGATAGCAGACTATGGTGCTGAAGTCAAAGCCATCCTTTCCTAACCTAACCAATTGTGACATGACCAAACGCAACTAAACTCAACCTAACATGCCGAGACCGACATTGCTGGCATTCCGAG
>NW_017004931.1:0-202 GCF_001483705.2 Eufriesea mexicana | reverse complement strand
CCTTGCATAAGTGTGAAGGGAAGATCCTGTTGGCGTGCTATAGCCATTGTAATGCTGTAGAATTTGGCTGAAAAATTCAGTTTTTCTGACATTTACGACTAATATCGTGGTGAGCTACCTTTCTCGCATTAATAAGGATGAAATATACTTTTGGCGTGCTATAGCCTTTGCAATGCTATAAAATCTGGCTGGAAATTTCAAT
>NW_017004930.1:0-202 GCF_001483705.2 Eufriesea mexicana | reverse complement strand
CCTGACCTGACATCTCCTGACGTGACCTGACCAGAAATGACATGACATGACCTGACCTGACCTAACCTGACCGGACCTGACCGGGCTGACCTGACCTGACCTGACCTGTCCTGGCCTGACCTTGCCTACCCTTACCAGGCTAGACCTGACCTGACATGACCAGACCTGACCTGACCTGATCTGGCCTGACCTGACCTGACGT
>NW_017004929.1:0-202 GCF_001483705.2 Eufriesea mexicana | reverse complement strand
AGAGTAGCCTATCACAACCTGGCCAAGCGTAATATAACCGAACGTAACTTAACTGAACCTGACGTGCCGAGGCAACTATCGCTGGACTACACAGAGCCAAGCAGAAAATATTAGAACACAGTAGAGTGCAGAATTCAGTGGATAGCAGTGTATAACACAAACGGCTGAACTGTCACATGCTAACATCCCCAAGCGTAACATA
>NW_017004928.1:0-202 GCF_001483705.2 Eufriesea mexicana | reverse complement strand
CACGATGAAATTAATGATTTAGAAGCATTGCAAGCCATAGATCGCATTAAAGCGCGAAGTTAACATTATAGTGTACCTAGTGTTTTACAAGGTGCTATATTTGCAAGACATTTAGATAAAATTACCACTAAATTATGTATTTATCATTGTAAAACGTGAAATTAGAATTTCATCATTGTAATTTAGCAATGAAATATAAAAA
>NW_017004927.1:0-202 GCF_001483705.2 Eufriesea mexicana | reverse complement strand
GCCTGGCGTTCGTCCCCTTCGGCCAGATGGAAGCGATACGACTGGGATCGTCACGTTTCGTCGTTCCGAAGCGACACGACTGGAGATCTTTCGTTAATAACTCGACAAATAAAGATATGAAATATACATATTTTTACAATTTTCTCCACGGCTTCATTAATTCTAACTTATTACAATGTCATTTTCACTAATTTCTCAATTT
>NW_017004926.1:0-202 GCF_001483705.2 Eufriesea mexicana | reverse complement strand
AAACAAAGGAAACTATAAGGAACGAAGAACCATAAGTCAATCCTGGAACAGTTATCCACAATACAGAAATTTCTCAAATCACGCTAACTTCTCATCCACTATTCTCTGTAAACGAAACCATAAGAAACGAAGAAAACTCTAAGAAACGAAAAACCATAAGTTAATTTTGAAATAATTATCCACGAAGCTTGCATTGATCGAA
>NW_017004925.1:0-202 GCF_001483705.2 Eufriesea mexicana | reverse complement strand
TTTGTGCATGTATGGATGTCCGGATGTATGGATATATGGATGGATGGATGTATGGATGGATGGCTGTATGGATGTACGAATTTATGGATGTACGGGTGTATGGATGTATGGATGGAGGTGTGGATGTTTTGATGTATGTATGTATGTATGGATGGATAGATGTATGGAAAGAAGGATGTATGTATGGATGTATGTATGGATG
>NW_017004924.1:0-202 GCF_001483705.2 Eufriesea mexicana | reverse complement strand
CTCACTGTGGACGCCAGCAATAGTTGTCCCGGCACTTTGTGTTGAGTTCTCTTACGTTCGGAATGAATAGGGTAGTTTATGTTAGGGTAGTGTAGCTTTGACTTTTCTGCTATGCACTGCTATTCAATGGATATCTGCACTCCACTCTCATCTATTATGAAGGGCTTGCCACCACATCTATTATGTGGTCGCGGCACGTTAG
>NW_017004923.1:0-202 GCF_001483705.2 Eufriesea mexicana | reverse complement strand
TGACCACCCAGAGCCAATCAGAGCACACTAAGATACAGTAGAGCGCAGAAGTTCAACGCATAGCAGTGTGCAGCACAAAAGACAAAGCTATCTCATCCTAACAAAACCGAACGTAACATAACCAACCGTAATCTGACAAAAACTAATGTGCCGAGACCACGATTGCTGCCCTCACCGGAGATAGTCAGAACATACTAGAGAA
>NW_017004922.1:0-202 GCF_001483705.2 Eufriesea mexicana | reverse complement strand
ACGTGCCGCGACCACTATTGCTGGATTCCCCAGGGACAGCAGAATATTATAGAGCGCAGGAGAGCACAGAAGTCCATAGAATGTCTGTATTAGGCACATAAGTCAAAGCTATCCTAACATAATCCAACGTAACCCAACCAAGCCAAACATAACCTAACACAACCTAACGTGCAGCGACCAATATTGCTTGCCTCAACAGAGC
>NW_017004921.1:0-202 GCF_001483705.2 Eufriesea mexicana | reverse complement strand
ATCGAAATATGAATATTCTTTTGAACGTTGACACAGGTGGAGCTTGATATGTTGTATAATTGTCGTGAAAGGGAAGTGAAATTTAATTCTTTGCACTTGGTGATTTTTTGGTTAAAAAGGTATACGAATTGAAAAATAGGGGGGATGATATTTTTCTAGCAGTAAGTAAGAAATAGTGTAATAATTAACAGGTAGAAATATT
>NW_017004920.1:0-202 GCF_001483705.2 Eufriesea mexicana | reverse complement strand
AGGAGAGTCAATGCTATCCTTAAATAGCAAAAACTATCCTAACATAACCAAACGTAACATAACTCACCCTAACGAGCCGAGGCCACTTCTGCCGGCCTCCCCAGAGCCAAGCAGAAAATACTAGAGCGCAGTAGGGCGGAGAAATCCGCCGCACTGATGTGTAAAGCACAAAAGTCAATGATATCGTAAACTAACCAAACAT
>NW_017004919.1:0-202 GCF_001483705.2 Eufriesea mexicana | reverse complement strand
CTGGCCGGACCTGAACTTACCTGAACTGACAGAAACTGACCTGACCTGACCTCACCTGACTTGACCTCACCTGACCTCACATGACCTCACCTGTCCTCACCTGACCTGACCGGACTGATCTGACCTGACCTTTCCAGAATTTAACCGGCCTTACCTGGACTGTCCTGACCATACCTGACCTAACCTGACCTGACCTGACCGT
>NW_017004918.1:0-202 GCF_001483705.2 Eufriesea mexicana | reverse complement strand
GACTTCCGTGTTAAACACTGTTTTTCGGTGGATTTCTGCCCTCCGCTGCTCCCTACTACTTGTGTTAGACTACGTCTGGTTGTGTTACGTTAGGCATGGTTAGGGTGGGCTACTGCGACTTTTGTGCTATTCACTGCTTCTCGGTGTATTTCTGCCCATTAGTGTGCTCTAATGTGCTAGGCTTTGCTCTGGGGTGTCCAGA
>NW_017004917.1:0-202 GCF_001483705.2 Eufriesea mexicana | reverse complement strand
ACTGGTCTCGGCACGTTATGTTGAGTCAGAGTACGCTCGGTTACGAAGGGTTAAGATAAGTTTCTTTAAGGTAGCTTTAACCTTTGTGCTGTACCGTGCTATTCGTTCGGTTCCTGCTATCTACTGTGCTCTAGTACGCCCTGCTTGGCTCTGGGGAGGGCAAAAGAAGCGGTCTCGGCACGTTAGGTTGAGTTATGTTTCG
>NW_017004916.1:0-202 GCF_001483705.2 Eufriesea mexicana | reverse complement strand
CCACCTCTCCTATCCTGACCAAACGTAACATAAGCAAACGTAACGTGTATCAACCTGACGTGATGTTACCACTATTGCCTGCCTGCACAGAGTAAACCAAAACACGCTAGATCACTGCAGGGCGCAGAAATCCATCGATTAACAGTGTATGGCACAAAAGCCAAAGCTATCCTGTACTAACATAACCAAACGTACCGTAACC
>NW_017004915.1:0-202 GCF_001483705.2 Eufriesea mexicana | reverse complement strand
AGTATTGCAATGGCTATAGCACTCCGAACGGATCTTTCCTCCCAACCAATGCAAGGAAGTCAGTTCACCACGTTATTAGTCGAAAATGTGAATAAAATTGAATCTGCCAGGCACATACTATATCAATGCAATGTCTATCGCACGCCAGTAGAATCTTTCCCTCTTATTTATGCAAGAAAGGCAACTGACCATATTATTATTC
>NW_017004914.1:0-202 GCF_001483705.2 Eufriesea mexicana | reverse complement strand
TCAAAAGCTCGACGCGAAAGCTCGCACCCGATTTTGGTGGACGAGAAATAGCATTAAAATCTCACAATTTTTCATCGCGCGCGGAGCCACCAATTTTCATGTCGGCTTTCGCGGACGGGTTTTTGCCATTGTGCTTCCGAGGTCATAAGCTACTGCAAGCTCGAAGCGCAAGCTCAGGCACCGCTTAGCTTCCGAGAAACAG
>NW_017004913.1:0-202 GCF_001483705.2 Eufriesea mexicana | reverse complement strand
TAGAATCTGGCTGGAAAATTCATTTTTATTGACATTTTCGACAAATATCGTGGTGAACTAACTTTCATGCATGAATAAGCGAGGAATATAATATTGGTGTGCTATATCCATCGTAATGCCATAGAGTCTGGCTGGAAAGTTCTATTTTATTGACATTATCGACTACTATCGTGGTGACCTAGCTTTCTTGCATATAGAAGGA
>NW_017004912.1:0-202 GCF_001483705.2 Eufriesea mexicana | reverse complement strand
CAAGGTCAGGTCAAGTTGGATCAGGTCATGTCAGGTCAGGTCATGTCAGTTCAGGTGACGACATTTCATATCAGGTCAGGTAAGGTCTGGTTAGGTCAGTTCAAGTCAGGTCATGTCAGGTCAGCTCTGGTCAGAGCAGTCAGGACAGGTCAGGTCTGATCAGCTCAGGTCAGCTCAGGTCAGGTCAGATCAGATCAGGTCA
>NW_017004911.1:0-202 GCF_001483705.2 Eufriesea mexicana | reverse complement strand
TTGTGCAACAAAATTAGCTTACCACGAAATTAGTTGAAAATGTCAATAAAATTGAATTTTCCATTCTGATTCTATAGCATTGCAATGCCTATAGCATGCCAATAGAACATTTTCTCCTTATTTATGCTACAAAATTAGATCACCACGATATTGGTCGAAAATGTCAATAAAGTTGAATTTTCCAGTCAGATTCTATAGCACT
>NW_017004910.1:0-202 GCF_001483705.2 Eufriesea mexicana | reverse complement strand
GCAAGGGGGCATGTAGAACACATCAGAGCACATTAGAGCGCTGAAATCCACCGAAGAGCAGTGTGGAGCGTAATAGTCACGGGTGTCACGTCCTTACATAGCAAACCGTAACACAACGAAACGTGACCTAACGCAACTTCACGTGCCGCGACAACTATTGCTGGCATCCCCAGAGCCAGGCAGAGCATATGAGACCAAAGTA
>NW_017004909.1:0-202 GCF_001483705.2 Eufriesea mexicana | reverse complement strand
GTAAGTCTTCGTTTGGATTCGTTGCGTTTGGCTAGGTTGGGAAAGGCTGCTTTGACTTCTGTGATCCTTACTGCTGTTCGGAAGATGTCTGCGCCCTAAAGTGTTCTGGTGTGCTCTGCCCGTCATTGGAGATGCTAGAAGTATCGGCCTCGTCACTTACTCTTTAGATACACTATGTTTGGGTATGTAATATGAGGTCAGA
>NW_017004908.1:0-202 GCF_001483705.2 Eufriesea mexicana | reverse complement strand
TTATGGATCGATCACTTGACCAACTGAATTAGAACAGATACATGTAAATTTTAGGTAGATTTAATTAAAAATTAGACAATAGTCATTCAATGAAATGTTATACACTGTTTTCACTTGGGAAGGACTGTGTCAGTGAAATTTAGCCATAAACTATACCCAATTCATGAAGATAATGATGTCATTTATGGATCGATCACTTGAC
>NW_017004907.1:0-202 GCF_001483705.2 Eufriesea mexicana | reverse complement strand
TCCAGGAATATTGCCTCGGCGGTTTGGGTTGAGTTATTTTACGTTTTGTTATGTTAGGTATGGCTATGTTTGGTCAGGATAGATTTGACTTTTGTGGTGTACACTGCAGTTCGGAAGATTTCAGCGTTCTAAATTGCTCCGGCATAATCTGCTTGGCTTTCGTGATGCCAGCAACAGCGGTCGTGGCACGTAAGGTTGGTTT
>NW_017004906.1:0-202 GCF_001483705.2 Eufriesea mexicana | reverse complement strand
CTTGTTTCTGGGGAAGCGAGCAATAGTGGCCTCCAAACGTTAGGCTGTGAAATATAACGTTCGTTTATGCAACGTTCCATTGGGTTAGGTTGTGACAGCTTTGACTTTTATGCTGTACGCCGCTATTCGGTGGATTTAGGCGCTGTACATTGCTCTAATATGTTCTGCTTGGCTCTGGGGAGAGCTGCAACTGTGGTCTCGG
>NW_017004905.1:0-202 GCF_001483705.2 Eufriesea mexicana | reverse complement strand
AGATTTTGAATAGACTGTTTACCTGGCAAGTATCTGGCGGTACATGCCATTGGATTGCAGGCGTTACGCGATCTATTCACCAAGCGATAACAGGTTATAGATTTCGAATAGACCAATTCTCCTGCAAGTAGATAGGTGAACTTGCCATTGGATTGCAGACGATATGCGATCTAATCACCAAGCTATGGCAGCTTATAGGTTT
>NW_017004904.1:0-202 GCF_001483705.2 Eufriesea mexicana | reverse complement strand
CATTGCAAAGATATAGAATGTGGCTGGAAGATACAATTTTGTTGACATTTTCGACTAATTTTGCGGTGAGCTAACTTCCTTGCGTAAGTAAGTAGGAAAGATGCTTTTTGAGTGCTATGGCCATCGCAGTGATATAGATTGTGGCTGGAATATACAATTTTGTTTACATTTTCGACTAATATCGTAGTGAGCTAACTTCCTT
>NW_017004903.1:0-202 GCF_001483705.2 Eufriesea mexicana | reverse complement strand
AGCTTGGTGAATAGATCGCCCAACGCCCTCAATCCAATGGAAAGTACAGCCATCTACTTGCCATAGAATAAGTCTATTCAAAATATATAAACTGTCATTGCTTTTTGATTAGGTAACATAACGACTTCAATGCAATGAGAAGTACAGCCATCTACTTGCCAGAGAATAGGCCTATTAAAAATCTATAACCTGTTATAGCTTG
>NW_017004902.1:0-202 GCF_001483705.2 Eufriesea mexicana | reverse complement strand
TCTAGAAAGTTCAATTTTATTGTCATTTTCTACTGATATCGTGGTGATCTAACTTCCTTCCCTTAGTAAGGAGGAAAGATCTTTCTGGAGCGCTATAGCCATTACAATGCAGTAGTATCTGCCAGGAAAATTTAATTTCATTGACATTTTTACTAATATCGTGGAGAGCTATGTTTCCTGCATAAATAAGGAGGAACGCTTC
>NW_017004901.1:0-202 GCF_001483705.2 Eufriesea mexicana | reverse complement strand
CAATAAAATTGAATCTTCCAGCCAGATTCTCTAGCATTGCAACGGCTATAGCACGCCAATAGAGTCTTTGCTCCTAATATATGCAAGAAAGTTACGTCACCAGGATATCATTCGAAAATGTCAATATAATTGGATTTTTCAGCCAGATTCTATTGCGCTACAATGGCCATAGCACGCCAAAAGCCTCTTTCCTCCTTATTTA
>NW_017004900.1:0-202 GCF_001483705.2 Eufriesea mexicana | reverse complement strand
GCATAAACAAGGTGGAAAGAATCTATTGGCGTGCTATAACCATTTCAATACTATAGAATCTGTCTGGAAAGTTCAATATTATTGGCAGTTTCGACTATTGTAGTGGTTAGATATCTTTCTTGCCTAAATAAGCCGGGTTGATTCTATTGGAATGCCTTAGACATTGCAATGCAGTAGAATCTGGCTGGAAAATTCAATTTTA
>NW_017004899.1:0-202 GCF_001483705.2 Eufriesea mexicana | reverse complement strand
TTCTATGCTTGAATTTGGGGAGGACAGCAATAGGTTTGGCGGCACGTTAGGTACTGTCCGGATGCGTTCGGTAATGTTACGTTTAGCTACGTTAGGATAGAGTAGCTTCGCCTCATGTGCTGTTCACTGCGATTCTACCGATTTCTGCGTCCTGCTCTCCTCTAATATGCTCTGCTTGGCACTTGGGAGCGCAGCAATACTG
>NW_017004898.1:0-202 GCF_001483705.2 Eufriesea mexicana | reverse complement strand
CCATTGCACTGCGATGTCTACAGCATGCCAGAAGAATCTCTCCTCCTTATTTATGCAAGAAAGTTAGGTCGCCACGATATTAGTCGAAACTGTCAATAAAACTGTTTCTGCTGGGCACATTCCGCATCATTGCAATGGTTCTATCGCGCCAAACGCATATTTCCTCCTTATTTATGCAAGAAAGGTAGCGCACCACAATATT
>NW_017004897.1:0-202 GCF_001483705.2 Eufriesea mexicana | reverse complement strand
CGTGGTACGTTAAGTTGTGTTAGGTTACGTTTGGTTATGTTACGATTTGTTATGTTAGGACAGAGTAGCGTTGACTTTTTTGCTACGGACTGCTGTTTGTCGCATTTCTGCGCTCTACTGTGCTCTAATATCTTCTGCCTTGCTCCCGGAAGAACGGCAACAGTGGTCTCGGCACGTTATGTTGGGTTAGGTCTTGTGGGGT
>NW_017004896.1:0-202 GCF_001483705.2 Eufriesea mexicana | reverse complement strand
CGTTTACAGGCACACCAATCACACATACCACAGCACCGCAACGCACGCACACCTCGCGGACGCAGCGCGAACGTCACGCGGCGCCGCGCGCCCGGAAAACAGTCTCTCGGAAAGGCGGGCCCCCAATCGCCTGCCAGTAGTCACCCTGACGTAGGTTACAACGGCAGGGACAGGCGGTCTCTCCAGGCTGACCTAACCTAAC
>NW_017004895.1:0-202 GCF_001483705.2 Eufriesea mexicana | reverse complement strand
CGAAAATAAAGAATAAATATTTTTCATAAAAGCCCCCGTTTCGGAGAAAATGAATGTGAAGTGTCGCCAAAACAGTGGGCACGAAATAGTAACTACGCGGGAAAATCACTAACGCATATATAACAACCGTGCCTTCGAGCAGGGTATGATTCTACGTCAAGGGGCGAATCGAAAATAAAGAATAAGAATTTTTGATAAAAGT
>NW_017004894.1:0-202 GCF_001483705.2 Eufriesea mexicana | reverse complement strand
TATACTATGGACTTCTGCGCACTAATGTTCGCTGTCACGCTCTGGTTGTTTCCGTGCAAGCCAAGAGTAGTGGCCGCGGCATGTTAGGTAGGTTTGCGTTACGTTTGGTCAGGTTAGGTTAGGCTAAAATTGGTTAGGGCGTCTTTGACTTTCGTGCTATGCATTGCTATCCGGTGGCTTCCTGCCTCTACTCTGCTCTACT
>NW_017004893.1:0-202 GCF_001483705.2 Eufriesea mexicana | reverse complement strand
CTAAGACAGGGCCTGCTAGAAAGCCTTAACAGACGAAATCACTAGCAGGCCCAGGACGAGACGTATCTCTTCATTGCGTCCTCCTATCTGCTATCTAGCATGCAAGGCAGTCATCAGAATACTGTATCATAGCCGGCAGCACTATAAGAACCACAAGAGCACCATAACCTTCGTGGGATCCTACAGACCCTAAGCGGAAAAG
>NW_017004892.1:0-202 GCF_001483705.2 Eufriesea mexicana | reverse complement strand
TAGCCAATTTTAGGAGGTACTGGAGGGTTTTGGTATCATTTTTGATGCAACTATTGGGATTTTCAATTGTGATTTGAGTGACAAGCTTTGATCTCCTGTTGTTTGATGACAGCCGATTTCACAGCCAATTTGACAGCTTATTTTGTGAGACATTCAACTGCCTTTACATCACTTTCCATGGGAAAAATTGTCACTTTTCAGA
>NW_017004891.1:0-202 GCF_001483705.2 Eufriesea mexicana | reverse complement strand
GTACTTGCCATTTGATTGAAGGCGTTATGCGATCTATTCACAATGCTATAATAGGCTATAGATATTGAATAGACCTATTCTCTGGCAAGTAGATGGCTGTACTTGCCATTGTATGAAGGCGATAGGCGACGTATTCACAAAGCTAAAACAGATTATATACTTTGAATAGACCTATTCTATGGCAAGTAGATGGCTGTACTTG
>NW_017004890.1:0-202 GCF_001483705.2 Eufriesea mexicana | reverse complement strand
CCACGATATTATGCGAAAATGTCAATAAAATTGAATTTTCCAGCCAGATTCGGTAGCACTGCGGCGGGTATAGCACGCCAATAGTATCTTTCCTCCTTACTTAAGCAAAATAGTTAGCTCACCACCATATTAGCCGAAGTGTCAATAAAATATAATTTTCCATGCAGATTCTATAGCATTGCAATGGCTATAGCACGCCAAT
>NW_017004889.1:0-202 GCF_001483705.2 Eufriesea mexicana | reverse complement strand
AAGTTTCTATTGGCATGTTATAGCGAATGCAATACTATAGAATCTGACTGGAAAATTAAATTTCCTTGACATTTTCGACTAATATCGTGGTGAGGCAATTTTGTTGCATAAATAGGAGGGAAAGATTCTATTGTCATGGTATAGCCGTTGCAATGTTATAGAATCTGTCTGAAAAATTCAATTTTATTGACATTTTCGACTA
>NW_017004888.1:0-202 GCF_001483705.2 Eufriesea mexicana | reverse complement strand
TATTTTTTAAATCGTCCGATTTTTGTCGATTCTTTAAAGTCCTCGATGGATACATCGGAGAGCTCAGTTATGACAAAATTTTGAAATGCAGATTTTTCTGCTTTCTTGCGTTCTTTAACCTTTAAGCAACTCGTGTGCAAAAAATCAGAAAAATCGGATCACGGGAACTGTGTTTTTTAGCAGTCCGATTGCGTCGATCTGT
>NW_017004887.1:0-202 GCF_001483705.2 Eufriesea mexicana | reverse complement strand
ATCTTTCTTGTATGAATATGGAGGAAAGATACTATTGTCGTGCTATAGCCATTGCAATTCTATGGTATCTGGATGGAAAATTCAATTTTATTTACATTTTCGACTTATACCGTGGTGAGATGACATCGTTGCTTAAATCAGGAGGAAAGATTCTATTGGTACGCTATAGACATTGCAGTGCTATAGTATCTGGCTGCTAAAT
>NW_017004886.1:0-202 GCF_001483705.2 Eufriesea mexicana | reverse complement strand
CAAATCTATAATCTGTTATAGCTTGGTGAATAGAACGCTAAGCGCCTTCAAACCAATGGCAAGAACAGCCATCTACTTGCCAGAGAATAGGTGTATTCTAAATCAATACCCTGTTTTAGCTTGGTGAGCAGATCGCCTGACGCATTCAATTCAATGGCAAGTACAGCCATCTACATGACAGAGAATAGGTCTATTCAAAATC
>NW_017004885.1:0-202 GCF_001483705.2 Eufriesea mexicana | reverse complement strand
AATCATTTTTGCAACCCCTAATTGTCACTCTGTGTTCTTCTGACAACTCGAGTCCACGTTATACGAGGATCATCTACGTAGGAATTTTACTTTATTGGCTCGTTTTGCATACAAATTAACTCTATCTTTTCGCAACCTAACCTGACGACTACTCACAATCAGACCAACCACTCAATAACCAACTTACTAACTGCTCTGTAAT
>NW_017004884.1:0-202 GCF_001483705.2 Eufriesea mexicana | reverse complement strand
GAGGGTATTTCCTATTGGCGTGCTATAGCCGTAGCAATGCTATAGAATCAGGCTGGAAATACTGTTTTATTGTCATTTTCGACTCATATCGTGTTGAGCTATCTTTCTTACATAAATAAGGCGGAAAGATTCTATTGGTGTGATATAGGCATTGCAATGCTATAGAGTCTGGCTGGAAAATTCAATTTTATTGACGTTTTCG
>NW_017004883.1:0-202 GCF_001483705.2 Eufriesea mexicana | reverse complement strand
TCTGCTATAGCTCAGCGAATAGATCGTCTAGCGCCTTCAATCCAATGGCAAGAAAATCCATCTGGTTGCCAGGGAATAGGTCTATTCAAAGTCTATAACCCTTTATATCTTGGTGAATAGATCGTCTGACGCCTACAATCCAATGGCAAGTACAGCCATCTACATGCCAGGAAATAGGTCTATTCAAAATCTATAACCTGTT
>NW_017004882.1:0-202 GCF_001483705.2 Eufriesea mexicana | reverse complement strand
TGACTAATATCGTGGAAAGCATACTTTCTTGCATAAACAAGGTGGAAAGAATCTATTGGCGTGATATAGCCATTTGAATACTATAGAATCTGGCTGGAAAGTTCAATTTTATTAACGTTTCCGACTAACATCGTGGTGAGCTAACTTTCTTGCATAAAAAAGGATGAATGGTTCTACTGGATTGCTATAGCCTTCGCAATGC
>NW_017004881.1:0-202 GCF_001483705.2 Eufriesea mexicana | reverse complement strand
GCGCTGCGCTGTGCTCTAGTATGCCCTTGCCTGGCCCTTCGCTGGGCAGCCATATCCGTCTCGACAGGATAGGCTGGGTTAGGCTACGTTTGGCTGTGCCCTCTTGGTTTGGGTTAGGATTGTCTGGCTTTGACACTTTGGATATACACTGCGATTCTATGGATTTCTGCGCTCTACTCTCCACTCTTGTGCTCTGCTTGGC
>NW_017004880.1:0-202 GCF_001483705.2 Eufriesea mexicana | reverse complement strand
GCTATTGCCATTGCCATGCTAGAGAATCTGGATGGAAAATTCAATTTTATTGTCATTTTGTACCAGTATTGTGGAGAGCTAACTTTCTTGCATAAACAAGGAGGAAAGGTTATATTGGCAAGCTATAATCATTGCAATCCTGTAGAGTCTGGCTGGAAAGTGCAATTTTAATGTCATTTTCGACTAATATCATGGTGAGCTA
>NW_017004879.1:0-202 GCF_001483705.2 Eufriesea mexicana | reverse complement strand
TATATAAGTAGGAAAGATTCTATTGGTGTGCTATAGCCGTTGCAATGCTATAGAATGATGCTGTAAAATTAAATTTCATTGACATTTTCTACCAATATGGTGGTGAGCTGACTTTCTTCCATAAATAAGGGGGAAATAATCCGTTGGCGTGCTATAGCCGTTGCAGTGTTATAGTATCTGGCTGGAAAATATAATTATATAG
>NW_017004878.1:0-202 GCF_001483705.2 Eufriesea mexicana | reverse complement strand
CTATCCATAACTGACGTATGCCTTGATAATCCTAGAACCACTGTGGAATTTAAATCATCAGCAGCAGAATAATCCTACCGCATTCGTACTGCGATGATTACTCTACACATTACAGTTATGTAAATAGAAAACATCTCGGGCTATAACGGATCTGTGTTTTACAATTCTAGAATTGCTATAGAACCTATATAACCACTAATGA
>NW_017004877.1:0-202 GCF_001483705.2 Eufriesea mexicana | reverse complement strand
GACCTTTTTAGTGAATTCATTCTCGATTAACTAAAATCTGGTATACCAACGTCGAACGTATCGGCACACGAGGGTCTAGGGACTTTCCCAGAAAACTCGTTCCACGTCGATTAAAACCCATCGAAATCGAGACCCCGAGCAGCGATTGGCAAACAGAAAACACCCTTGAAAAGCAGAGACCAGCGACTCGTTAACACCCCGA
>NW_017004876.1:0-202 GCF_001483705.2 Eufriesea mexicana | reverse complement strand
ATTCCGTGGATTTCTGCGCTCTACTGCGCTCAAACATGTCCTGCTTGGCTCTCTGGCAAGGCAGCAATAGCGGTCTCGGCACGTTATGTTGGGTCAGGTTAAGTTCGGTTTGGTTGGTCTGGAAAATGTTTGATCAGGATAGATTTTACTTTTGTGCTGTACTCTGCTACGCGATTGATTTCTGCGACCTACTGTGCTCTAG
>NW_017004875.1:0-202 GCF_001483705.2 Eufriesea mexicana | reverse complement strand
AAGTCAAAGATATCCTCTCCTACGCTGATAATACGGAACATAGCAAAACGAAACGTAACCCAAACTGTGATGCCACGACCGCAACTGCTGCAATCACTAGAGCCAAGCTGAGCACAGCAAAGCAATGTAGGACGCTGAAATCGTCCGAATAGCAGTGTATAACAAAAAAGTCGAACCTATCCCAAACATACTTAATGAAACC
>NW_017004874.1:0-202 GCF_001483705.2 Eufriesea mexicana | reverse complement strand
TACTGAATCTGGATGGAAAATACAATTTTATTGACATTATCGACTAATATCGTGGTGAGCCAAGTTCCTTGCATAAATAAGGAGGAAAGATTCTAGTGGCGTGCTATCGCCATTGCATTGTTATAGAATCTGGTTGTAAAGTTCAATTTTATTGTCATTTTCGATTAGTACGGTGGTCAGCTCTCTTTCTTGCATAAACAAG
>NW_017004873.1:0-202 GCF_001483705.2 Eufriesea mexicana | reverse complement strand
ACTAATATCTTGGTGAGCTAGCTTTCTTGCACAAATAAGGAGGAAAGATTCTATTGGCGTGCTACAGACATAGCAGATATATAGAATCTGGTGGGAAAATTCAATTTTATTGACATTTTCGATTAACATCGTGGTGAGCTAACTTTCTTGCATAAATAAGGAGGAAAGATGCCATTGGCGTGCTATAGCCATTTCAATGCCC
>NW_017004872.1:0-202 GCF_001483705.2 Eufriesea mexicana | reverse complement strand
GCTTAGGTCAGGATGTGTTTGACTTATGTGCTATACACTGCTATGCCGTGGGTCTATGCGCTCGACTGTACTGTAATACTTTCTGCTTGGTACCAGCGTCGAAGGAAATAGCGGTCTCGGCACGTTATGGTGGTCTTCGACACGTCCGGTTATGCTACGTTTGGAGATGTTCGGACAGGGTAGTTTAGACGTTTGCGTCATA
>NW_017004871.1:0-202 GCF_001483705.2 Eufriesea mexicana | reverse complement strand
CTATGCAAGGAAGATAGCTCACCACGGTATTAGTCGAAAATATCAATGAATTTGAATTTTCCATCCACATTATATATCTTTGCAATGGCTATAGCACGCAAATAGGATTATTCCTCCTTATTTATGCAAAAATGATAGCTCTCCACGATATTAGACGAAACTGTCAATAAAATTGAACTTTCTTGGCAGGTTCTATGACATT
>NW_017004870.1:0-202 GCF_001483705.2 Eufriesea mexicana | reverse complement strand
GGTTAGGCTAAGTTTGGTCAAGGGAGCTTTAGCATTTGTCCTGTACACTGCTATAAGGAGGATGCCTGCGCTGTACTGTGCTCTAGTATGTCCTTCTCGGCTCAGGGCAGTGCAGCAATTGCGGCCTCGGCAGGTCAGTTTGAGATAGGCTACGCTTGGCTGTGTTCCGTTAGTTCGGGTTAGGCATTTGTGGCTTTGACTT
>NW_017004869.1:0-202 GCF_001483705.2 Eufriesea mexicana | reverse complement strand
AGACCTAATCTCTGGCAAGTAGATGGCTGTACTTGCCATTGGAATGAGGGCGTTAGACGATCTGTTCACCAAGATATTAAAGGTTATAGGTTCTTACTAGACCTATTCTCTGGATACTAGGTGGCTGTACTTGCCATTGGACTGAAGGCGTTAGGCGATTTGTTGACCAAGCTATAACAGATTATAGATCTTTAATAGGCCT
>NW_017004868.1:0-202 GCF_001483705.2 Eufriesea mexicana | reverse complement strand
CATACATCCATAAATCCATCCATCCATATCTCCATCCATCCATACATCCATCAATCCCTATACGCATACATATATACATCCATACATCCATACATGCAGACAGCCATACATCCATACATTCATACTTCCGTACATCCGCTCATCCATACCTCAATCCATCCATACAACCATCCATGCATACGGCCATAAATCCATACATTCA
>NW_017004867.1:0-202 GCF_001483705.2 Eufriesea mexicana | reverse complement strand
TTCCTGGAAAATTCAATTTTATAGACATTTTCAACTAATTTCGTGGTCAGATAGCTTCCTTGCGTAGGTACGGAGGAAGGATCCGTTCGGAGTGCTATGGCCTTAGCAATGCAGTAGAATCTTCCTGGAAAATTCAATATTATTGACATTTTCGACTAATTGCGTGGTGAGCTAGCTTCCTTGCATACGTAAGGAGGAAAGA
>NW_017004866.1:0-202 GCF_001483705.2 Eufriesea mexicana | reverse complement strand
CCTGCTTGTCTCTATGGAGGACAGCAATGGTGGTCTCGGCACGTTAGTTTCGGTTAGGTTACGCTTGGTTATGTTACGTTTGGTTTGGTTGTAGAAGAGAGATCTCACTTTTCTGCAATACACTGCCATTATATGGGCGTCTGCGCTGTACTCTCCTTTAATATGTTCTGCCTGGCGAAGCGGAGGCGGGCAATAGTGGTCA
>NW_017004865.1:0-202 GCF_001483705.2 Eufriesea mexicana | reverse complement strand
AACATTGCTCTACTTTACTCCGCTCTACTCAGTGGTGGCGAGAAGTGGCGATCGCGGAAAGTTTCGTTGAGTTATGTTACGCTTGGTTAAGTTAGGTTAGGCTATGCTTAGTCATTGTAGCATCGACTTTCGTGCTGTACCCTGCTATTCGGTGGATTTCTGTGATCTACCGTGCTACAGCATATTCTGCTTGTCACTGTGG
>NW_017004864.1:0-202 GCF_001483705.2 Eufriesea mexicana | reverse complement strand
GAGAAATGGTAGCACATTTAATTTTTATTCAATTTTTGTGGCCAGTGACTATAGTCACCCGTCGTGTGTAGATGGCGTCTCGTGGCCGGTGACTATAGTCTCCTGCCATGTGTAGATGGCGTCTCGTGACCGGTGACTATAGTCACCCATCCTATATAGATGGCGTCTCGTGGCCGATGACTATAGTCACCCATCGTATGTA
>NW_017004863.1:0-202 GCF_001483705.2 Eufriesea mexicana | reverse complement strand
TGTGTCTGATTACGCTTGGGTATGCTAGGATACGTCGGGTTAGGTCAAGATAGCTTTGACTTTCGTGCTCTGCACAGATATTCTATGGACTTTTGTGCTTTACTGTGCACTACCATTTTCTGCTTCTCTCTGGAGCGCCAGCAGTAGTGGTCGCGCGACGTTAGATTGAGATATGTTACGTTTGGTTGGGTTTGGTTGGGTT
>NW_017004862.1:0-202 GCF_001483705.2 Eufriesea mexicana | reverse complement strand
ATACATTCATTCATAGATGCATCCATACATCCACACATCCATCCATACAGCCATCCGCCCATAAGTCCATCCATACATACATCCATCCTTCCATACATCCATCCATCCATACACCTTCCCAATCATGCATCCATCGATCCATACATACATCCATTCATACATACATCCACCAATTCATCCATCCATCATTACATCCATACAT
>NW_017004861.1:0-202 GCF_001483705.2 Eufriesea mexicana | reverse complement strand
TATGATATAGAATGTTCCAGTCAGATTCAATTTTATTGACATTTTCGTCTAATATCTAGGTGATCTAACTTTCTTGCATAAATAAGGAAGAAAGATTATGTTGGCATGCTGTAGGCGTTGCAGTGCTATAGAACCTTGTTGGAATATTGAATTTTATTGTCATTTACTACTAATATCGTGGTGAGCTGACTTTCTTCCCAAA
>NW_017004860.1:0-202 GCF_001483705.2 Eufriesea mexicana | reverse complement strand
GCAAAGCACGAAAGCCTAAGCCACCCTAACCTAACATAGCCAAACGTAAAATAACCTACCGCAGCATAACCTATCGCAACATAACACAGCCTAACGTGCCGAGAGCAAAACTGCTGGCCATTACATAGCCAAACAGGACATACTGGAGCACTGTAGAGTGCAGAAATCCATCTGATAGCGGTGCATTGCACAAATGTCAATG
>NW_017004859.1:0-202 GCF_001483705.2 Eufriesea mexicana | reverse complement strand
TCGAGGAAAGTGGAGGCTAAGAGATGAGTCTGAAGGAAAGGTGCTCTGATGGAAGGCAAGGACTTTTGCGCGTTCTGCGTATCCGCCCTTTCGCTCCTTTCATCAGTATTTTTTTTTTTTTTGGATTATCACGTATAATGATTACTGATTTTTTTCTACAGAATCAAGTGCAAGGAAGAGAGGTGCACTTCCTCAACAGTAA
>NW_017004858.1:0-202 GCF_001483705.2 Eufriesea mexicana | reverse complement strand
GGCAGCGCATATGAGAGCAATGCAGAGCGCAGAAATTCACCGAACAGGAGTGTATAGCCCAAATGTCAGAGCTATCATGCCTTAACATATCCAAAGGCAACATAACCGCACATAACCAAATCAACCTAACGAGGCGAGCCCATTAATGCTGGCTAACCTAGAGCGCCACAGAATATACTAGAATTCAGTGTTGCTCAGAAAT
>NW_017004857.1:0-202 GCF_001483705.2 Eufriesea mexicana | reverse complement strand
TTCAATCCAATGGAAAGTACAGACATCTACTTGCCAGAAAATAGGTCTATTCAAAACCTATAACATGTTATAGCTTTGGGTATTGATCGCCTATCGCCTTCAGTACAATGGCAAGTGCAGTCATCTACTTGCCAGAGATTAGGTCTATTCAAAATCTATAATCCGATATAGCTTGGTGAATACAACGCCTAACGCCTTCAAT
>NW_017004856.1:0-202 GCF_001483705.2 Eufriesea mexicana | reverse complement strand
TTAGGTTTGGATAGTTTCGTCTTTTCTGGTCTACACTGCGATTCTATGGATTTCTGCGCTTAAGTGTGCTCCGGTACGTTCCGCTTGGCATTGGCGAGGCCAGAAATAGTGGTCTGGCACGTAAGGCTCGGCAATGTTGCTGTTGGTTATGCTAGGTTTTGTTAGTTTAGGATAGGGTAACCTCGACTTTTGCGCTATACAC
>NW_017004855.1:0-202 GCF_001483705.2 Eufriesea mexicana | reverse complement strand
AAAATTCAATTTTACTGACATTTTCTAATGATATCGTGGTGAGCTAACTTCCTTGCATAGGTATGGAGGAAAGATCCTTTTGGCGTGCTATAGCAGTTGCAGTTCAGTAGAATCTGGCTGGAAAATTCATTTTTATTGTCATTTACGAATAATATGGGTGTGAGCTAACTTTCTTGCATTAATAATGAGGAAAGATTCTATT
>NW_017004854.1:0-202 GCF_001483705.2 Eufriesea mexicana | reverse complement strand
GTTAGGTTAGGTTAGGTTAAGTTAGGCAAGGTTAGGTTAGGTTAGCTTAGGTTAGGCGAGGTCTTGTTACTCCCGGCTAGGCGAGGTCAGGTTTGGTTAGGTTAGATTAGATCAGGTTAGGTTAGGTTAGGTTCGGTCGGCTTAGGTTAGGTTCGGTTAGGTTAGGTTAGGTTAGGTTACGTTAGGTTAGGTTAAGTTAGGT
>NW_017004853.1:0-202 GCF_001483705.2 Eufriesea mexicana | reverse complement strand
GCTACGTTTGGTTAGGTTATATTAGGTCAGGTTAGGTTAGGATATCTTTGGCTTTTGTGCTCTGCACTGCCATTCGGAGGACATCTGCGGTCTGCTGTGCTCTAGTATTTTCTGCTTGGCTCTGGGGAGGCCAGCAATAGTGGCCTCGTCATGTTAGGTTGAGTTATGTTGCGTTTGTACATGTCACGTTTGGCTAGGTTAG
>NW_017004852.1:0-202 GCF_001483705.2 Eufriesea mexicana | reverse complement strand
TAGCCTAGGCACGTTTGGAAGAGCTACGCTACGTTCGGTTACGTTCCGTTTCGCTAGGTTAGGGCAGGTTAGCTTTGACATTTGTGCTATACACTGCTATACGGTGGATGCCTGCGATCTGCCGTGCTCTAATATGCTATGCTTGGCTTAGGGAGGGCAGCAGCAGTGCTCTCGGCATATTACCTACTGCTATGTAACGTTT
>NW_017004851.1:0-202 GCF_001483705.2 Eufriesea mexicana | reverse complement strand
GAACAGACCAATTCTCTGGCAAGTAGATGGCTGTTCTTGCCATTGGTTGAAGGCTATAGGCGATCTATTCACCAAGCTATAACAGGTTATAGACTTTGGTTAGACCTATCCGCTGGCAAGTAAATGGCTGTACTTGCCGTTGGATTGAACGCGTCAGGCGATCTACTTACCAAGCTATAGTAGGTTATAGATTTTGAATAGA
>NW_017004850.1:0-202 GCF_001483705.2 Eufriesea mexicana | reverse complement strand
CAAACGTTCTCAATCAATATTAAATACTCTCAAACGCGTAATTTTGAATATTGAATACCTATCTCTCAAGTTGACACGGAATTTCCAAATCTCAAACCTAAAAAGACGAATCTCAAACGTTCTCAATCAATATTAGACTCTCTTAACGCCTAATTTCACATATTGGACACCTATCGCACAAGTTGGCACGGAATTTCCAAAT
>NW_017004849.1:0-202 GCF_001483705.2 Eufriesea mexicana | reverse complement strand
TGATATGTGTGCTCAACACGAATAACCTATGCACTTCTGTGCTCAGCTGCGCCATCATGTTCTTCTTGTCTGTAGGGAAGCCAGAAATAGTGTTCGTGGCACATTAGGTTTGGTTACTCAACGTTTTGTTAGGTCGGGCTAGGTCTGCTTAGGTCAGGATATCTTTGACTTTTGTGCTGTACATCGCTATTGGGTGGTTTCG
>NW_017004848.1:0-202 GCF_001483705.2 Eufriesea mexicana | reverse complement strand
TTTACGGATGTATCTATGTATGGATGTTTGGATGTGCGAATGTAAGGATGTACGGATGCACGGATGTATGGATGTGTGGGTGGATGGGTCGATGGATGAATGGAAGGATGTATGTACGGATGGATGGATGTGTGGATGAGTGAGTGGATGAATGGATGGGTGGGTGGACGGAATAATGGGTAATTGAATGGTTGGAAGAACG
>NW_017004847.1:0-202 GCF_001483705.2 Eufriesea mexicana | reverse complement strand
TAATACCAAATAATAAAGTCTTTGGAATTATCGAAAATTAAAGTAAAAATTATGCTATGAACATGCACTCCGGGACGGAACATTGTTCTCATCCGAGCCTAAGTCTTCATCAGGTTTTCTTTTCGCAAAAACGTGTTCTATGACTATTTATCGTTAAATCTAGTCGCTCATTTGATCCTACGTCGCAAAGCTCATGATGGAG
>NW_017004846.1:0-202 GCF_001483705.2 Eufriesea mexicana | reverse complement strand
CCCCCCAAAGCAAAACAGAGCATAATAGATCACAGCAAAGTAGTGATATCCACCGAATAGTTGTGCCTAGCACAAAAGTCAAACCTGTCTTGTCCCAGCCTAAGCAAACGTAACAAAACCAAACATAACCTAACACAACATAACGTGACGCGACCACTATTGCTGGCCACCCCATGACCAGGCAAAACATGCTAGAGCACAG
>NW_017004845.1:0-202 GCF_001483705.2 Eufriesea mexicana | reverse complement strand
AGATGGAACTTACTCCATTTTCATGGCAAACGTCCTACAGATATTAAACATTGTACTAGTATTCATTTATTTTACTATACTAAATGCTATTAGTATTATTAGGACACCTAGGATTATTGCTAGGTTAATACTATGCAGACAGAGGCCTGCACGTCTAATAATCGACTCCTTTTTAACCCTTTGCACTCGAGAGGCGACTCTC
>NW_017004844.1:0-202 GCF_001483705.2 Eufriesea mexicana | reverse complement strand
AGAATCCGGCTGGAGAATTCATTTTATTGACATCTTCCACTAATATTGTGGTGAGATGCCGTTATTGCATAAATGAGGAGGAAAGATACTTTTGGTGTGCTATTACCATTGCAGTGATACAGAATGTGCCTGGCAGATACAATTTTATTGTCATTTTCGACTAATATCGTGGTTAACTATCTTTCTTGCGTAAATAAGGCGG
>NW_017004843.1:0-202 GCF_001483705.2 Eufriesea mexicana | reverse complement strand
GGTACGTTTTACTATCATGCTACACAATGCAGTGAGGTGGATATCTGCGCTCTGGTGTGCCCTTGTATTTTTTGCCTGGATCTGTGGCGGCCAGAAGTAGTGTTCTCGGAACGTTACGTTCAGCTCTACTACGTTCGGCTGTGTTACGTTTGGGAGCTAAGGATAGGATACTATGTACATTTGTGCTACACACACCTGTCCG
>NW_017004842.1:0-202 GCF_001483705.2 Eufriesea mexicana | reverse complement strand
GTTCTCAAAATTTTGTTGACATGCCAAGAAATATTGCATTTCTTCTAAAATACATGACAGGGAAAAGAGTATAATTGTTATTCACTCGGGAAATTCTAGAACCTATAGTAATACCTAATCACGTTCTCAAAATTTTTGATTAATACTATAACTGTGTTTAAATTAACCTAATCGTTAAAAAAACACGTGGTTTCCTTTACCT
>NW_017004841.1:0-202 GCF_001483705.2 Eufriesea mexicana | reverse complement strand
GATGGATGTATGTGTGAATGGCAGGATATATGGGTGGATGTATGTATTGATGTACAGGTGTTTAGATGCATGAATGTATGGTTGTATGGATGTATGTATGTGTGGATATATGTATGAATGGTTGTCTCGAATGATAGGCGTACGAATGGATGGATGTATGGATGTATGGTTCGATGGATTTATGGATGGGTGGATGGGTGGA
>NW_017004840.1:0-202 GCF_001483705.2 Eufriesea mexicana | reverse complement strand
GGAAATCTTCGGTTTTTCGCTATACACTGCTATTCGGTGGATTTCTTCGCTCTACGTTCCTGTCCTATACTCTAATCGACCCTTTGGAGGCAAGCAAAGGTGGTGGTTGTACGACAAGTTAATTTAGGTTATGTTTGGCTTGGTTTGGTTAGGTTAGGATAGGAGACGGTACCTTTGACTTTTGTGCCATACGCTGCTATTC
>NW_017004839.1:0-202 GCF_001483705.2 Eufriesea mexicana | reverse complement strand
AAATTCAACTTTATTGACATTTTCTACTAATATCGTGGTGAGCTAGCTCCCTTGTATACGAAATGGGGAAGAATTCCACTGGCCTGCTACAGCCATTGCAATGCTATGGAATCTTGCTGGAAAATTAAATTTTAATCACATTTTCGGCTAATACCGTGGTGAGCTAGCTCTCTTGCATATATAAGGAGGAAAGACACCATTG
>NW_017004838.1:0-202 GCF_001483705.2 Eufriesea mexicana | reverse complement strand
TTTGATACTAACGTTATGATTAATTTTATTAATTTGTAACGTCTTTTTAGTAGAAATTTGTCATTCTTATAACAGAAATATATTTATTTCTGCTTTATTGATATTAATAAATGTAAGAGACATCGTTTGATATTTTAGTACATATCTAGTTCAAAGACGCAGAATTTTCCCGCCATAAAATACGTAGCATATCCGGCCGCAG
>NW_017004837.1:0-202 GCF_001483705.2 Eufriesea mexicana | reverse complement strand
GCGACCACTGCTCCTGGAGTCCCGAGGGCCAAGCAGAATGTTGTAGAGCACAGTAAATCACAGGAACCGGCCGAATAACTGTGTGTAGCACGAAAGTCTAAGCGGGCATAAAGAAATACAGCCAAACCTGACCTAACCCGTCTTAACATAACAAAACCTAACGTGCCATGGCCATTATTGCTCGCATACCCAGTGTCGAACT
>NW_017004836.1:0-202 GCF_001483705.2 Eufriesea mexicana | reverse complement strand
TACATCGCAGCAGAGCACGGGAATCCACCGCATTGCAGTGTACGGCAGAAAAGCCAAACGTACGCTGACCTGACCAGACCTAACATAACCTATGCGAACGTAGTGCAATTCAACATGACCTGACGCGCCCTGTACTGCGTGCCTCTCCAGGGCCAAGCAGAACATATTAGAGCACAGTAGAATCGGAAGTCCACCGAATAGC
>NW_017004835.1:0-202 GCF_001483705.2 Eufriesea mexicana | reverse complement strand
CCGTCTTTCCGACTCTATGCTATTTTCTCTGCTTGTTTGCTGCATTCGCGAATTTTTCCCATTGTTTTTCCTTTTTTTCTTCCCCCTCCCCAAGCGTTCGAGAATTTCGCGTTCGTCTATCCTTCGTCGATGTAAATCTCTCGTAGCCATGAAACTCGAACGACGTTTCTTTGTTGGGCCCGGTAGCCCAAGGTCCTAGGCG
>NW_017004834.1:0-202 GCF_001483705.2 Eufriesea mexicana | reverse complement strand
TCTATAACCTGTTATAGCTTGGTGAATATATCGCCTAACGCCTTCAATCCAATGGCAAGTGCATTCATCTACTTGCTATAGAACAGGTGTATTCGAAATCTATAACTTGTTACAGCTTGGCGACTAGAACGCCTAACGCCATCAGTCCAATGGCAGTACAGTCATCTACTTGCCGGAGAATAGGTCTATTCAAAGTCTATAA
>NW_017004833.1:0-202 GCF_001483705.2 Eufriesea mexicana | reverse complement strand
GCAGTGAACGGCACAAAAGCCGTAGATACCCTAACCTAACCTGACCTAACATAACCTAACCTTCGGTAGCATATCTCAATGCAACCTGCCGCTACTACTGCTCCCGGCCTCACCAGAGCCAAACTTATTGTAGTACAGTACAGTAGATCACACAGATGCACCGAATAGCGGTGTACAGCTCGAAAGTAGAAGCTACACTAAC
>NW_017004832.1:0-202 GCF_001483705.2 Eufriesea mexicana | reverse complement strand
ATGCTGCAGAATCGGGGTGGAATGTTCAATTTTATTAACATTTTCTGCTGATATCGTGGTGGGATAGCTTCCCTGCATAAGTATGAGGGAAAGATCCTTTTGGCGTGCTATAGCCATTGCAATGCTGTTGAATCTGGCCGGAAAAGTCAATTTTATTGTCATTTTCGACTAATACACTGGTGAGCTAGCTTTCTTGCATAAA
>NW_017004831.1:0-202 GCF_001483705.2 Eufriesea mexicana | reverse complement strand
CAACCAAGTTAGCTCACCACAATATAAGACGAAAATGGCAATAAAATTAAAATTTCCAGCCAGTTTCTATAGCATTGCAACGGCTATAGCACGCCAATTGAATCTTTCCTCCTTCTTTATGCAATAAAGCTATCTCAAGACGATGTTAGTCGAAAATGTCAATAAAATTAAATTTTCCAGGAAGATTCAATAGCTTTGCATG
>NW_017004830.1:0-202 GCF_001483705.2 Eufriesea mexicana | reverse complement strand
CTTGCATTTATAACGAGGAAAGAATCTATTGGCGTGCTATATCCATTGCAATGCCGCAGAATCAGTCTGGAAAATGTAGTTTTATTGACATTTTATACTAATATCGTGGTGAGCGAAATTTATTGTATAAATAAGGAGGAGGATACTATTGCCGTGCTGTAGCCATTGCTATTCTATAGAATCTGTCCGGAAAATTCAATTT
>NW_017004829.1:0-202 GCF_001483705.2 Eufriesea mexicana | reverse complement strand
TAGAGCGCAGCAGAGCGCAGAAGTCTACAGAACAGCAGCCTATACCACGAAAGTCAAAGCAATCCAAACCCAAGCGAAACCAACATAACGTAACCAAACGTAGCCAAACTCAACCTAACTTGCCGAGAGAGCTATTTCTGTCCTCCCGAGAGCCAAGCAGAACATACTCGAGAACAGTGGAGCGCCGAAATGCACCGAACAA
>NW_017004828.1:0-202 GCF_001483705.2 Eufriesea mexicana | reverse complement strand
ATGGCAGTCAACGTGTTAAGGGTTTGCATTGACAGCATCACTCGAAGATTGATAAGGAAACATCCAGTGAATTTGCTTCCAAGATACTTAACACGTATCCATAGGTTTAACTCCTTGCACTCGAAAATTTGTTCGTGGTAAGACAGCAATTCGAAGCTTTCGTTATATTCTTATAAACTCGCTGATACCTTTTATGCTAAAA
>NW_017004827.1:0-202 GCF_001483705.2 Eufriesea mexicana | reverse complement strand
TCACCACGATATTAGTCGAAAATGTCAATAAAAATGAATTTTCCAGTTAGATTCTATAGCATTACTATGGCTATAGCATGCTAATCGAATCTATCCTCCTTATTTATACAACAAAATTAGCTCACCACGGTATTAGTTGAAAATGTCAATAAAATGGAATTTTCCAGTCAGATTCCATAGCATTGCAATAGCTACAGCATGC